>NC_066584.1:503554880-503854880 GCF_024323335.1 Lathyrus oleraceus
TTAGATGAGTGCATTAGATGAGTGGTAAGTAGGGGTGGAAAAATGGGTCTGGTGCGTTGTGCATGCCCGTTTTGCCCGCAATTTAGTGTGAGGCGGGCCAAGGGTTTGGGCACGCACTCTCTAATGTGTCCGCCCCGCCCCGCCCCGCCCCGCCCCGCCCCGTTTTTTATGCGGGGATTTTGCGGGCACACGTATTAACATACATTTTTGCATTTTTAGGCTTAAAAGATGCAGTGCTTGCGGGCCCGCCCCACCCCGTTTTTTATGCGGGGATTTTGCGGGTACACGTATTAACATACATTTTTGCATTTTTAGGCTTAAAAGATGCAGTGCTTGCGGGCCCGCCCCGCCCTCACTTTTTGCGGGGCAGACCAGGGTTATAGGCTCGCATCCTGAACTATGCCCGCCCCGCCCCGCCATTTTTTGCGGGCTTTTACGGGGAGGCCTAAACGTGGCGGATATGCCCGTTTGCCACCACTAGTGGTAAGACTATAGACACAATAAATTAGAAATGAAAATATTAGAGTGTTGGAGTAGTCCTTATAGTAGAAAAAACGGTGGAAACTAGGCTTAGGTGGTTTGGGCATGTAGAGAGAAGACATGTGGATTTTGTAGTAAGAAGGGTAGACTAAATGGAGGATAATCATACAACTAGAGGTAGCGAAAGACCTAGAAAAATAGGAAACTATTAAAAAAAATCTCGAGATTAATGAGTTGGATAGAAATATATAGAACATTATGGCTTAGTTTGATCCATGTAGCCAACCCAACTTAGTGGGATGATACTTGGTTGTTTTTGTTGTTTTACATGTATAGAAAACAAGAAATAACATGAACAAAAATAAGCGTAGAAAAATATTTTCAACTTGTGTGTTGGTTCAACCATAGAAAGTGACCGGTTATTGTAAGTTCTCAAAAAATTCCTACTCTCGCCACAACTTAGAGTGGAACAGCTTAAATTCAAAGGGACTCTACATGTCACAGGGTTCAAAGATTAAAACAACACACAGATATATCACTCTCTGACATTTGCAATGCATAAGAAACAAAATAAAATATGTATACAATTACCCCAAAAGTGGTGGAATAGCACCAACTACAGCACCCACCCATGTATTTACGGGATGAATCTGCTTCAATGGTGTATATACAAATGAATACAGAATCAGGTTGGAGGCAGCAAGCCCGGCAGCTAACATATTAGTCTGGAACAACCTTGCCATAAAGATACAATGTTAGTCCCTCACCTCAAAGAACATAAAGAATTTTGTAAGAAATACATTTGAGGTTTACAGTTTAAAAAAAGCATATGATCAACGTTGTAAGCAAATTCACTACCTGTGTCGCTAGTAAGGCAGTGCCAGCCAAACCAACAGACGATGCCCAGCCAACTGCATGAGGTATTGTAATGCGTCCCGAGGGTAATGGCCTCCGATTCGTTCTCTTCATTATGGCATCATTTTTTACCTCAAACACCTAATAGACACAACCATTTAATAGATTTCATTATGTTGAAGTCTTGATAAAAAAATCCAAGGTTTTGTTTGGGAAAAGGAGGACTTTGAGGATAAAGGTATGAGGAAAAGAAAGGGGAGAGGACCAAGGGAGAGTAACCCCCCACTTTGCATAGTTTATTTTCCTTCATTGGACTAAAACCCTAAGGGGGAAGGGGGACTTGGCAGAGTTCTGATTAAATACACAAATCATTTTTATCTCTTTATAAATTATAATAATACTCTCAAAACAATGAAAATACAACTAGTAAGTATTCTCCTCTCCCCTCCAAAGATACTGCCCAAAACAAGGTCAGAGATTCTCCTTCCTTTCCATTCTTCCCCACCCTTTCCCTCCTAACTCCTAAACAAGTAGGAAACAAATGCTTTAGAACATAATGTTCTTGAATGTTGCTAACAATCACATAGCTCGAAAGAGTGGAAAAGAACAATTTTTTACCATTTAGTCTCATTCATTAAATTGTACTAGAATTAAGTTTATATCAGAACTAATAAATATTTAAAAATAAAAACAAATAAAACACGAAGGACATGTATATAGTAAGTGAAGCCAATATTCTCTTGAAAAACCAACCTGATTTAAAGTGCTAGCAGATGCAGCAACCATCATGGTACCCAAGCAAGTATAAGAAAGTACGGAAAGATCAACAGCACCACCACTCCCCAACACAAATCCAGTCCCAGAAGTTGCAACCACGAGCAAGCTACAATCAAATCATAAAGCAGTTAGTCAAAATGCTTTTCACATTAAAAATTAACAAAATGCATGTGGTATTGTAGAACAATAATTACTATGAAAACTATAAATAAATGCAATACAAAAATTTACGTACTGTTAGTATATCCATTTAGTTTTATGTGCTGAGTTGGCAAATACTCACACAGTAACAAAATGTTAGAATATTCTCCTTATTGTAAGGGCTCATGCCAATATTATGACCAGACCAAGACTCTAATGAATAAATCAACCATCATTACAGAAATATAATTCTTCTCTCTAAAACTTTATTTTTCTCTTCATGTAATTTCTCTTTTTACTGGATTCTATTCTAAATTATTAGAATCCTTACTCTTGAGAATTGTGTTTTTCCGAAATCATCCCTAAGATCCAAATTTCCCATCTCAATTGGTATCACAAGCCTCAACCTGACGATCATAGTTGATGCTATGCAAAACCTCATGCAAATCGGAGAAATGGAGATCAAAGGTTGGAGCTTATCATGCTACAAAAATATTATGAATTGCAACAAAAAATGATAGCTACTATTGATCAATTCTTGACAGGCTTAGAAGAATTCAAAGTTCTGCCCATGAAGGAATTATGACTCCCTCCGTGGGAGTTTTCTTTAGTGACTATACTGAGTTCAACACAAGTTGTGCAATGTGAATGGTTTTAAGGGAACAATGGAAATTTCCCAAGATCTCCCACACAGCACATTCCGGGCTCAACCCAAATGCACATATCAACACCTGTTGCAAGAGTCCCACCACTAGAGTAACACGCAAAGAGGGAGGTCATGAACTACAGCTTGACCACCACACCGCAGCTCCACACATCTTTCCACCAAAATCGGCATTCCCCGCTGATCCAACTCCAGTTTTCTCTGATCCAATGCTGCTCGGTGACGATGATATGGAAAAATCAGGGTGATTTTCAGCTGACTCCAAAGTTGACTACCCAAAATTCTATGCTTGACCTCAATTTAACCCTATATCCTA
Source organism: Lathyrus oleraceus (assembly GCF_024323335.1). Lineage (NCBI taxonomy): Eukaryota > Viridiplantae > Streptophyta > Magnoliopsida > Fabales > Fabaceae > Lathyrus > Lathyrus oleraceus. The sequence continues at coordinate 503,558,114 of NC_066584.1, forward strand.
CCAACAGTGTAAGCAATTTCTGAATTGGATTGGAAGATACAAAACAAATGTTTGCAAAATTATTAAAACCCGCACCAATGTTTCCATATAAAGCATATGCAAACCAGTCAAATAAACACCGACCAGGAAGGATGGGTCATCGATTAGAGACAAAATCCCCATCCAATTGCACCGCCACCGGAACCACCTAATACTGTTACAACGTTGTCACTCAATTTGTCTCTGTCAGTTACCACCAAGGGTATCACAGTAACCCAATATTCAGATATGCATTCATTTCCAATGTCACAAACTGTTCTTCATATGTTTGATGATGCCAACGTGCCAAGTGGTTGTTTGGAATGCCATTGTTAGTAGTAGGTGCACTTACAATAGGTTTGAGGTTGCTTTGATTTGTCCAAAGAATTGAATAGAATGCATATTGTTTCTAATAATTTCACCCTATTCAGTATGATGAGTTTGTGATCTTTGAAATTTTTGAATTTTGGAAGGCATACTCATTTTGTACCTATGTAGCACGGACACCTCTGAAAAACGGCATGTTCATGTCCGTGTCGGGGTAGGACACCTGCACCAACACTTGTGATTACGTTTAACTTATTCATTTTTTCAAATTATTATCGGTGTTGTCGTGTTAGTGTAGGGGTCGTGTTTGGAGTGTCCGTGCTTCATAGTTTTGTACTCTCCAACACATGTCTTCAAGTAGGTCCCACTGTCCATGCTTTTATAAGAGAAACTGTTGCTTATGAACCCAACATGGCTTGTTTTGTTGAGGCCTCATTTTCATGACTACTTCGTTCAGGGATGTGATGGTTCAATTATGATTGATAATGGTCCACAATAAGAGAGCAACAAACATTGCAGTTGCACATCAAGGGGGTAGAGGGTGTGTAGTGATAGAAAAAACCAAGGCACAAGTAGAGGCATCTTGTCTAGATGTGATTTCTTATGCAGGCACAGTGGCATTGGCAGCAAAAGATGCAATAGTCTTAGCAAATGGACCAGCCTACCAAGCTACAACAGGGTGGAGAAATGCATTACTTTCCAATATTCCTCATCAGCATCTCTCAATTGTCAAGCATGTGATAGGGTTCAACTATTCCACCTACGGAAATAGTTCAAACTCGCAAGACCAAGCACCTCAATTTGAGTTTAATAAAATTCATAGAACTTTTACTGCTTGTGAGATTACAAAAAGGAGAACAAAGGGGTGGCGGTTAAGCATGTGTTGTGTTGCACCTTTTACACGTAGATATCAATTGAATTGAAACATACGAGCTTTAAACTCTTAGGCTTTGTTTGGGAGTTTGGAGGAGAAGAGAGAGGGAGGGCTTTGAAAAGGGGGAAGAATAGAGGAGAAAGAATTGAAGGATTTTGGTAGGGAGGATTTTGGATGGTTTACTTTTATTCATAATATAAAACCCCCCTAGTTTGGGGAATTCAAAATTTGTATTGGATGAGAGTTTTGGAGGATTTGGGAGGGCTTACATAAATTCTCCAAATATATTCTATGTTGCTATAATATTCTGAATTCAAAATAAAATAGTGAAAACCATTCATTTCATTCTAAATTTCAAAACATGTTAAAGATTTGTCGATTTTTTCTACAAATCTAGTTCCTCACAACCTTCCCTTCCCCTCCCTCTAAACTCGCAATCAAAGCCTTAGTGGTGGTGGATGGGGAGGAAGAAGAACCTGTATATGATAAAGTAAAAGCACTAGATGGAAAGAAATTGGTTGCTAGTTGTGACACAAATAAAATCTTAGATTTGACTGTGTTAAGATAATGCACTTCCAAAATGCTTTTGATGCCCTCATTTGTCTCCTTCAAGACTCTTGAATGAACTTTCATGTTCATCTTACGCGCAAAAGGTTTCATCCTTACGCAAAATCATGTCTATATTATGACCAAGAGACTAATGAATGAATCAATCATCATTTACAGAAATACCATCCTCTCTCTCAAACTCAATTTCTCAAGTAATTTCTCTTTTTTTACCAGATTCTATCCTAAATTGTAAGAATCCCTACTCTTAATAATTAGGTTTTAACAGAAACAACCCTAAGATCCAAAATTTGCAGTCTCCGAACAACAAAAGCATAAATCAAATCAACATCAAAAGCAATAAACCAGAGTATTGCAACTAAATAGAATAACAGCTACTGAAAACCTAGGCGACAAATAAAAACAATAGAAGTTATTGAGGTGAAACCTGAGACGGGCTTTGGAGAGTTCGGAGTAGCAGTTTCCATAGTGGCGAACGAGGGAGAGAAGATCGGTTGATTTAGAGGCGGCAACAGAAGGTGTGAGATGGAGATTGGGAGACGATGAAGAAGAGAAAGAGGAACGGAGATGAGTAAAGTTGTGAAGAGACGAAGAAGATGATGAAGAAAAATTGACGAGTCTGGAATACAAGGTAGCACAATTCCAATTCCTCCGGAACATGGTGGCGGCGGCGGCGGTGGTGGTGATGATGGCTGCGATTATTGGTGGTGGTGATGTGGCTGCGATTATGGGTGGTTCGGTGAGAACCCGGCGATGTAGACCAAAGCAGAAGAATCTATAATTCAATTTTCAACTTATTGACTGACCCATTCAGATGCTACTTTCAAAGAGTAATAATTATAAACATATTATTTTTGGAATAAAAGTGAAATTAGTTCTTAAACTTATTTTTTAATTAACTTAATTTTTAAAAATGTTTTTTTTTTATTATTCTATAATCCAAGTAGTTAGTCTTAGACTAAATTATAAATTAAATAACATATTTTTAGACTTATTTATTTGGAAGCTAGACTCAATGCAAAATAAGAAAATTAGATATATAAACGAGTTTTGTTCACTTTAAAAAAAAATGTATATTTCAAATACTAAATTATTTGAAAAAGATATTTTTTTTAAAATCTAAAATAATTTTAACGCCGTCTTTAAAATAAATATAAAAAATTAAGTTGTTGTCAAAAAAATTAAAAGTAAATTAAAATAATATGAGATATTTCTTTTATCAATAAATAATGAAAAAAAGAAAGAATATGTATTGATAGTGTAAAATATGTTTATACCGTCAATCAATGAGACCGTGTATCCCGTGACATCACACTTTTATTTTAAATAAAATATTTTGATTGAATGTCAATATAATATTTTTTACACCGATAATACATTAATAATATATAATTTTTTATATTTATTATTAAATTTAAATATTTTAAATTGAAAGCCTAACTTAAATTGTTTGACCTTTTCATAGACTCGGACTACAATGAGATCTGTAGTTGGAGCTAGGCTCCATGCAAAATACTATTGATTAATGATTAAATTATTTTATTTTATAAATCATATTAACTAGTGTTCTTATCAAATAAAAATAATATTTCTTTTATAAAACTCAATTATTTTAATTTCGTTGGGAAGCAAATTATTTGTTAACTTATTATAATCAATTTCGTTTAATATATATTTTTCAATCAATAATAAATCAATTCATTTAATTTTTATTGTGACGATGTTGATATCTTTTTACTATTTCTTGTGTTTTTAGAAAGAAAAGAAAATCAATTGAGATTTAAAATAGGAGAGTATCATGTCATATGGGTATAAATAATGATTTTTTGGAAAATATGTTTGTTGGAAATCTCCCAAAATCTATGGAAAATTTCAATTAATCGTGATGAACAAGATTGTTATTACTCACACAATAGTAATGAAAAAAGAAGAACAATGGAGAAAGAAAGAAAATAAAGAACAATGAAGAAGAATTAAAATTCTGCAGAGTTTCTCTCTATCCACAAACTGTGGAAAACTTGTTATTCACTTTGCAACTGCAAAATATTGTGAATACAATGTTATGAATACTCTATTAACCTCATTACAAAAATAAGGGTTACTCGCTCTATTTATAGATTTAGGTTAATTTGGACCTTAAGTCAAAGCCCAAAATAGCTAACATTACTAAAATAGGCCTAAGTCGAAATCCTGTGTGAATCAACATGTTTCGACACTTCGACACACTAACACAACTCAACACATTAGGCGGTTCGACACTTCCTTGTTCCTGTCGAGCAACCTGCTTTGACACAAGGAATTACAATTTAACACACCACCTAATTCATTGTGTCTAAGTTATCTACATTCATCATAACTCTTAGTTTTCTGAACACTTCGACTTGCACGATGTCTGCAATCTGATTCTCAGTTCTGTAGTGTTCCACATTCATCTTCCCATCTGTTACCTGCTCTCGAAGATAACAGAACCTCATCTCGATGTGCTTGCTTCGATCATGTGCTATCGGATTCTTCGTCAGATTGATAGTTGACATGTTGTCGATCTTCATGGTAATTGCTCAATGACTCTTCGGTGTTATCTCTTCGACCATATTCACCATCCACGTTACTTGACATGCACAAAGAGAAGCAACTATGTATTCTGCTTCGCATGACGATAATGCCACTACTGGCTCCTTTCTCGAACTCCTAGCAACTGGTGCACCACCTAGCATAAACACATAGCCCGTTGTGGATTTGCGATCCTCAGCATCACTACACCAACTTGAGTCGGTGGATCCCACTAATTTGCATTCTTTTCCTTCATCAGCTGCAGGAAACAAAATTCCATAGTCGAGAATTTCTTTCAGATACCTTAGTATCCTCTTCGCTGCTGCTAGATGTGATACCTTTGACTTCTGCATGAACCTACTCACCATACATGCACTATATGCTAAGTCAGGCCTTGTGTGACAAGGGTATCGAAGTGACCTAATAATTCTTCTGAATTGGGTTGGGTCGACAATGTAACACCCCTTTTTCTACCCCAAAATACTTAACATTTCAAATAACACATTTCAGAATATTTGAATATACAAGTATATGCGTTCGCAGCGGAAAATAATGAATATTCATGCATTTCATAAAATGATTCATGTCCCATACCATGATCATCTCTCAATAATCTCCTCAAGATAAAATAAAAACCATATTCAGAATATTTGGCACTATGGCCTCTCAAACAGCAAATTTCAAATAAACATGTTCACAAGTAATAACATAATACATATCTGAATCATATATGAGTTCAATACTACCAATCTACCCCGTGTTACATGACCAGAGCATTGACTCACTACCTAGTCTCTAAAACCAAAACACGGAAACTCTCCGGCTAAATCTCGAGTGAGCTACCGTCCACTTACTTCAGCAATACTACTCTTGAATATCTGTACGATGCCCATGTAAAGGCAACATTCAAACAGAATGGTGAGAATGCAAATCATTATGAAGAAGTATAGTAAGGCACAATGATTAAATCAACAATTAACGGAATTCATCACACCTTGTATAACCATGTCAATAATATTAACCAACATTTATTTCATATGTTTCAAACATCCATCAAAACTCAAGGAGTACAATATTAAACTCCAATACGATATTCCCAAATATACACATAACTACAATTATCACATAATCACATATTTTGCCAAGTTATGTATCCAAACATCACCAAATTCAATTATCATATCTCATACACACCTCACAATCACATCAATGCATACATTCAATTATCACATAACTCTGATGTGACTCAATGCAAGACATGTGACTCTATGCATGTGGTACCGCAATGTGAACCCAACGTTTCACCGCTTTCCGATTCAATATCTAGAATCCAAGCCACGCTTCTGATCCGGACAAGATCAAAGCCACTACGTCTATTTCCAATTAAGGATCAACGTCTGCTACGCCTATTTCCATTCAAGGATCAACGTCTATTACCATGTGAACCCACAGTTTCACCGCTTTCACCATAAAGCCGACCATGCCATGAATGAATGTACAAATACCAACACATATGCAATTAAGATCATCTCTACCATCTTAATATTCCACATATCCCCATTGTCATGCGGTGAACTGACTTCTGGTGTGTTTTGCTTTGGAAAGCAAATGTCGCGGATAGCAAGAGTCGCCACCGACTTTTCTTTTATCCAATAAGGAAAGGTGGAAAAAAACAGGAAAGACCTTAATTAGATTTTGGGTTCGGGAGGTACATTATACAAAGGGAAGGTGTTAGCACCCTTTGTATCCATGGTTATCCATGGGCTCTTAATTGCTTGATCACTTATGTTTTTCTTGTCTGAAAAAGGGTGTGAGAGCTGTTTAGAAAATGTTTTGAAAAGAGAGTTTAACTTTGTAATGATTCTTGTACGAATGTATACAAAGTATTTATCTCGTTTAATTTTGAAAGCTGTTTAGAAAAATATAACTTGACAATGATTCTAGTACGAATGTATGCCAAGTGGTGATTTTCTAATAGAGGTTTTGAAAAGTGTGAGGTGTGAAAAGTAGTTTAAGCTGTGAGCAAGCATTTAGGAGTTATACCTACCCAAGATCTTTATGGGCATTTCCTATCCTTATGAGGGTAAAACTGTCCTTACTATTGAGAAGTAAGTAGTTTTATCCTTTGGATGTAAAAGGGTCATCGTAGGGTCATCGATTGGTCATTAAAGGCAACTTTTGTAAGGATACCTTAGCATTCGAAGGGACGATCATCATTTAATCGTAGGCTACAACGACGGGTCATCGAGGGACAAAATCATATATTCGCAGGCAACATCCGAGGGACTATGATTTACATGATGATTTAATCGAAGGGTCTGTGCTAAGTGTATCCCCACATTCGCGGGACATGACCGTAATACCGTAATACCGTAAGGTAACAAAGAGAGGTCCAAGATCACATATTCAAAGGCAATATTTTACAATCAATTAAGTAGTTGTAATCAATTAGGTAATTAGGTCCATATTATAATCAATTAAGTAATCAGGATGAATCTCCACAAGGGTATCCCACAAATAAAGCGGAATACCTAGCAAGCCACTTTTCCGGGAATATGTAAGCCCCTACAACATTCAGCAAACGGGTTAGAATATCGAGACAAAAGGCAATTGAGAATTGCACTACAAAAGAAACACAATAGTAGTAATGTCAGGCAAAATAATGCATGATTATGATGAATCATATCAGGTAGGCACAAAACGGAACAGAAAAATTCAGCGACTGTCATGTTTGCTGCTGCCTCGCCTAGCGAAGGCTTAGCGAGTGCTCGCTACATGCTCGCTTAGCGATGTGCTAGCGAGCGGCTACGGGTTTTGAGTTTGGCAGCAGTACGATTTCCAGAACTCCGAACCCTATGGCATTCAATTACAGAAATAACATGGTCAAACATTCAGGATATTCAGGCATACTTAAACTCACATGCAAAATCTAATTACATATCCAGAAATTCAATCATGATGTATTATGTATTTAGAGATTACAGATTGGAAGCATAAAACAGTAGTGATGCGCAAACCTGTTTGCAATTGAATTGCAACGTTGAATTGGCATATCACGTTTGGTATCGGATTGAGTTGGGCGGAGGTAACCTTTGTGCAGATGAGTTGCTTTCAGGGTTTCCTTTAGGGTTGCTCTGAATTCTCTTGGTTAGCCTCCAAGGTTTGATTGCTAGGGTTCCGGTTCGTCTCCTTCTGTTGTCCCTCTTTCTGACTGAAATGTTGGTATTTATAATGGTTTGTTGTGACCTAATGGGCTCAGAATGAAGCCCAGAATTTTCTGGTATTCGCAAGCTTCGCTAGGCGAGTGGCGTAGCGAAGGGTTCGCTAGGCGAAGGAGTTGCTCGCCTAGTGAGCATGCCAGTTTGGGCCATTCTCTGGATTTGGCCATCTGTGAGCTGGGTCTTGGTTCCTTTAAGGTCAATGCCTTGGAAAATAAGTTGGGGTGCCTTAAAAAATGTCTTGCAAAATTAACGGGTAAATTTTGGGGTATGACACCCATAATTCAACTCTATGAATTATCCACCAATGGTACATATACACATTCATAACAATATATCATTCACAAATATAGACTAATTATCAAATACGCACACTTAGATTTCATTTCAAACTGAATCAGCCTTTAAAGTCTCATTTTTTTCATTTTTCAACAGTGGTAACCGGTTAACGCTTTTAGGTAACCGGTTAACACGAAACAGAATGCAATTCCTGGCAAATTTTTAACTAAGTAACCGGTTAACGCTTTTGGATAACCGGTTAACACAAAACAGAATGCAATTTCTGGCAGATTTTTAACTAAGTAACCGGTTAATGCTTTTGGGTAACCGGTTAACACAAAATAGAATGCAATTTCTGCGCAGATTTTTAACAAGTAACCGGTTAACGCTTTTGGTTAACCGGTTAACGCTTTCGAAACTGGAATTTTTCTTAACGTTACATGTACTTTAATGGAATTTAATAAAATAAGTGGTTTCTCAATCTATCACTCACTTTCATCCATCTATCTATTCCAAAACGAAATTAATCATCACAAATCAAAGATTACTCATCAAAATCTAACAATTCCAAAACCATGAAATTTAGGGATTTCAACGTAAACACATTTCTACCCATTTACCCAATCATACTAACCCATAATAATAAGGATTCTCCCCCTTACCTCTTCAATTTTCTGGAAACCTTAGCTTCTCTCTTGTTCTTCCCCTCTTCTCCTTACTTTTCCTCTTTTCTTTCTCTGTTGCCTTCAAATGACCAAATGAATCCTACTTCTCACTCTCCTCACCTCTTATATCCTAGTATTATATTTGGGCTTAAAGAATGATACTTCTAATTTAATTATTAGGCCCAATAAGACCTAGTATTATAATATCTCTATTTAGTTCAAATAAATTAAACCAACACAGTATACACACCAAGTTAATTAATTCAATTATTCAATTATATCTCATATCAACTAAATAATTAATTAACACACCAAATTAATTAATATAATCAATTATTATACTACCTAACAACCAATTAATTAATTAACACTCCAAATAAATAAAATAAAATAAAATAAAATAGTATTAATATAAGAAATAAATACTAAAATTGGGTTGTTACAGACATCATCTTCATTTGAATCTTTCGACAGATGTAATCTGGGCTCAGCTGGAGTCGAAGTTGGGTTGCAATCTTACATCTCAAATCTCTTGAGAATTTCGCCTGCATACCTTATTTGATGCATCATCAAACCTCTACCACTCTTGTAGAATTCGATGTCAAGGAAACATGAAATGTCACCCAGATCTGACATTTTATATTCCTTGTTGAGATCACCTTTGAAGTCTTCGATCTCCTTCTTGCAGCTACCTGTTATCAACAGGTCATTGACATAGAGGCACAGTATAAGCAATTCACTCTTGATTCTTCTTACATATACTCCATGTTTATATTTTCACTTTATAAATTCCTTCTCCCTTAGAAATCCGTCTATCTTCTTGTTTCAAGCTCTTGGAGCTTGTTTAAGTCCGTACAGGGCTTTATGCAACTTGTACACCTTTCTTTCTTTGCCTTGTTTCACAAATGATCGCTCGACTTCGTGAGTCGAATTTGGGGTACAAACTGCAAGTGCACAGTTCTATCGCGTAGTTTTAAAAGATATCGATCCCACAGGGACTTATGAATCGATATACCGTTATCTAAGGTTACTACGTAAAGCTAAGGTGAATAGTGGTTGATTGTTTGGGGGGCGAAGCTAAAAACTAAACTAAGATCTAGATTAAATATTAATAAAGCGGATATCGGTATGCAGTTCGTCGTAATTAGGGACTCAATTCTTTGTCGGTTTCTTGGTTTTAAAATAAATCGTTTCAGTTAACTTTATTGATTAAAGGTTTTATCTCAAACTCTCGCTCTGTTGAATAAACCATGATTTTATGTTAATGTAGCTGTCACTTATAATTAAGTCAAAAACCACTTTTTGAAAGTAATAAAGTTGCAGAAACTCTTTTTAAGAAAACACTGACCGTTTTAAACACCCTTATCTCAAACTCTCGCTCTGTTGACTTAGGTTATACAATTAAACCCGAATGCTTAACTCTCGTCCTCACATTCAATCTTTAAAAATACTTTTTGGAAAAGGTCAGAATTTAATTAACTCTAAAACTTGCTCTCGCCCTGATCTAGAATTAATGCCTAATTTACACTGTCCAGTTAAAACCTCAAACTCTCGCTCTATTGATTTTAACTTCTTTATGTCTTTTACTTTTGTAAAAAATCTTGTTATTAAACCTGTAAATTGAGACCGTAAAAAGATTGATTTTAAGTTTAAGTTTAATTAAACCGACTTAGTCTTGATCCCTTATTTCGCTTACTTTACATACCGATATCTAAGCGAATTAGCCAGACATGCTAAACAAACAGAAATACATATCATGCATAAACAGACTCATCACAGGCAGATAATATAAATAAATAATAAAACAAAGCATTAAATAATGATTAAAGAACCTGAATGCGTTAAACAATAGTCTTGAACACTCCACCACAAGCCGGTAGGATTTGTTCTTGGATTCTTCAATTAAACAATAAATTAAACCAAGGAAATAAAACTAGAATCTAACGTAAGGTTAGATCCGATAAAAGGTTACACAATAGTTTCCGGTGTAGAAACTATTATGCGAAAAATATCTAAATGCTAAAAAGGGAAAGGTAAATTGCAAGGGAAAAAGAATGTAGAACTTGCAAAAGAAATAAACAAATAAACAATGTTAAGTTGCTGGAAAAGAAAATTGCAGAAGCGTAAAAAGAAAGAAAATTGGAAAAGCTTCGGCAGTGTGAGCGTGGAAAAACCGAGGAACCCTTTTAGGTTTTTGAAGTAGCTATTTATATTGGTGTTGGTAACTGCTTTTCGTTTCCCCCGGGTCTTCAACGTGGCTAAATGCATGGCGTGGATATAGGACACAAACTCCTCAACGTCTCTTCAAGTCTTCTGAGGGCGTCACTTGCGCCAAAAAGATAGTGGAATGGTGTGACGCTCGTTACACCATGTGTGACGTCCGTCACAAGGCTGTTTTGTGTGACGCTCGTCACGCCCCCTGTGACGTCCGTCACAGGCACAACATTGGTTTCTTGTGCGCTTTGGGCTGGGCTTTGGCCTTTGGTTCTTTTTCTCTCCTTTTTGCACCTCCTTTTCTTCCATTTTTACTTGTGCTTCAAAATAGGCTACCTGAGACAAATAGGAAGAAAATACCACGTAATATCTTATAAAATGCAGTAAACCGAAATAAATAGTCATAGAATTTAATGGAATTAAGTCCTAAAATATGGTATAATTTCGTGTTATCAAACTCCCCCATACTTAGATCTTTGCTTGTCCTCAAGCAAAATTCAGTATAGAACTCGTTTTTTAAAAAATTTTAGCCAGATGAAGTTTTCAAAACACACATCAATTCTTAATAGGTTGCAAATGGATTTTGTTTAGGAGCAACTTGAGTTTAACCTTGACATCAACAACTACCGTTACAACCTCAGATAACCCTGCCTTGTGCAAATCAGTTCAAGTACCCTATTATAGCTATCCTAGTTCCCTTACTCTTATTTCACCCGTTTTCATTCTAGCGAAATCACATTAAGCCCTTTATCTTTTCGCGCACATAGTGGAGTAACCGGTTAGTGATTATGATCCGCTTTTAGCTAGAAGTTCTGGTACATAAGTCGGATAACTTCGTTATTCAGTCCATTGCAAATTGCGGGGGATCGAACCGTAGTCCGCCCTACCAAGTTCAGTACCAGATACCTACTGAACCAACTCATAATGGATCTTTCATATTATGCTTTTTATATGATCTGCAACCTTTAGATTAAATGATCTGGTAAGGATCACCTAATTTAATCAGTGCATTTCCTGATATATTCGTATATTTTATGTTACTTTGGGGATCATTCACTTATATTCATCGGCTCTCCACGTAGTTTGCTATTAAGATGGTGCTGACTTCTCGTATAAACTACTCGGGGTTACTATAAAACTTAAAAGTTCAAGGGATTGGTATAATAGGTACTTATCCTGATCTAACATGTTGAGGTTCTTAGAGCGTTGTTATGGTAATAATTTTTTTGTCTTGATTTCACTCAAGTTGTATAAAATAAGCGACCTTTATACTTATTGGGTGTGTTAAATTTTTGTTATGGCTCATGAAATTTTTTTTTTTTTTTGAGGGAATAGATAATAGAAATTTTCACACTCGGGACTTAACTTAATTTTTTTTTTTTTTTTGATTAAAAGGGAAATAACATTAAAAGGAAAAGTACATACTTGAAAAATGGAAGTAGGAAGAACAAGTTTTCCCCCCCCCCATACTTAAATTAAACATTGTCCCCAATGTTTTAAGGAAAAGAAATACAATATGGAAAGGAAAAAGAAACTACAACTAAGGTTGTCTGCCGCCTCTGGTTCTTGGACCTGGTGATCTCGGACGTAAGTCTAAGTTGTCGAACCTGCTGAACAACTCAGTAAACCGCTGGTCGGTTATGGCATTCCTAGCATCCTGTTGTTGTTGCATTTGATGCATTATCTGCATCATCTCGACATTCTGTGCCTGCGTACCCTCAATAGCATCCATGATGTCGTCGTTGGTTGCAGGCCTTCTTCGTCGACGACGTTGGGAGGATGGGCCAGATGTATTGCCGGAAGGGTTGAGCGGGACTGACTGTTGTGTAGGCGGATGATCACCTTGCTCCATTGCTTCAAACTCGTCTGTGTGCGGGTTTGTTTGTGAAGGCTCGGTGGCTTCGGGAGCGTTTAGATCATAGAGGTGGCGGTCGGGGTTTGTGACATCAGTTAGGGCGATATTTGGTAGAACAACGCTTGGGACTGCCTGGTTGTTCACCATAAGATAATATCCTCCGCCTACTCTGTTCTTAATCAAGCGGCTGGATCGACAGTAGCTGATATCCATAGATAGGGGGGGTAGAGATTCTAAAGTTTGGAGTTTATCCCCTAGGTTTAGGCCAAGTGCTATGGTGGTGATTAATCCACCAATTATAAAAGGTTGCCGGCCTCTAGCACATAAGGTGCGGATATGATGAAATAGAAAGGAGGCGGCGTTTACCTGAGTATCCGGTTCGAAGACGCATTGGAGGAAAAATAGTTCCTTTGAGTTTACCTTGCTGTTGTTTGGCCTTCCAAAAACTGTGTTTTGCAGGATGCGGATAAAGTACCGGACGGTGGGGTTATGTATATGGGAGAGAAGGAGCTCTTCCCAGTTGTAGGTATCTATACCGGAAATTTTCTTAAAAAGGCCGAAAACGCCAACTGTGTTCCAGTTTGAGTTTGGAGGGATTCTGGGGTGTAGCAGACCTTCTATGGGAAAATGTAGCATGGTACTCAATTGGTTTTGGGTTAAGGAGTACTCGGCGTTAAACATACGGAAGGTTGCTGTACCGGTTAAAAATTCGTCTTCACCGGCGGGAGTGGTGTAGTCGTATGAACTTAAGAATTCTAAGGTTAGGGATGGGTAGGTGGGTTGATTATGAGTGCAAAGGAAGGTTAAGTTGGCTTGACGGAGCATCCATTCGATACCTTGGAGTAATCCTAATTGTTGTAAACAAGTTAAATCGGGGTACCTGGTGGAAACGACGCCTCGCTGTTGGAAACGCTCGAATTGCTCCCTTTGATAATTTTCATCTTCGGATCGGAAGATGATATTTCCAAAATTCTGATTTCCCGCCATTGTGATGAATGAATCTTGAAGGGGTGATTTGGAAAGAAAAGAAATGTATTTGATAGGAGAGAATGGTTTGTGGTGAATGAAGGGAGGTTTGGTGGGTATTTATAGGAGAAGAATTTGGAAGTTGGAAAGGAGAAGTGGTTGAAAAGTAATTAAGTGTGGTTGAATGGAAATTAATGGGGAAAGTAAAAAGTTAAAAGGTGTAACGTTCGTCTCCAACGGCTCCTTAACGTTCACTAGTCTGAAGGGTGTTACGCTCGTCACAGGAGTGTGACGTTCGTAACAGGCACTTGGTGTGCCGGCCGTTATGGATTTGTGTGACGCTCGTCACACATTCCATTTTGGCAAGGCTTCAGTAGCGTGGATTTTATTTTTGTTATTTATTTTGTTTTGTTTTGCTTATGATTGGTTTATTCTGCAATTTAATTTATTGTGCACGCTTAATCTGCTTTGTATAATAATAATTCATAGGTAGCAACAGTAGAGCATAATAGCTATTGCATAATAAAATTAAATAAACAACTTCAATAAAATGATCATAATGTATTACAGGAAAGGAAAACAATGAAATGAAAGAGAAATAAATGTGAACATGAATTCAAATAACATTAATGAATAATCTAACTTAAGACTAAATAACTTAGAAAAATAACTAAATTCTATCTCTCTGTACGATCTCTGGCCGGAGGAGCAAAAGAGTTAACATGATGTAGCAACTCGTGGAACTGATTCGTCATACTGCTCATGTATCCTAGAACTTCGTGTCTCATGTTAGTAAATTCTCCTCTGAGGGCGTCTTGTTCTGACATCAAAGCTTCAATGGCGGTGTTATAATCAGTTCCGGGCATATGGTGCCGGAGGTCGGATATGGCTGATTCTTCGGTCTGAACAGGCTGAGGAGGAGGGTCAATATCATAATAACCGGATGGTGTCTCAGGGTCAGATTTAGCATGAGGGATCTGGTCATCATAAGTCTCATAGTCATCACAAATCTCATAGTCCTGGATGGATTCAGTGGATCCAGCAGGAGTGGGAGTTTCGTTCAGGTTATAGAGCCAGTTACTGCGGTTATGAATGCTAGTCCTAGGATCGGGCATGGTGAATAGGCAGAGAACCTGGTTATCAATAATAAGCTCAAACTCGTCAGACCCTAGGTTTGCTATAAACATAGTGTTGAAGAGGAAGGGTATACTCATAGTAGTAATGCCACAAAAAGGGCTAAGGTCAAGCATAGGCTGACGTAATCCAATAGCATTACCTATCATAGTTATCAAACCGCCTATTCTAATGGGTGCTCGCTCATCCTGGATGAGGTGGTCCAAATTAGCTAACATAAAAGTGGCACCGTTCACTGGACGGTTCTGGGAAGCACAAAATATGATGAAGAGTTCATCACGTGAAACTGAAGTACTATTTGGCTTCTTCCCAAATAAAGTGTGGGTCAGGATCTTATGGAAATAGCGAAAGGCCGGGTTGTGTATGTTTCCAGAGAGAAACTCATGTTCTTCGGGCTCCTCATTTCCAGACAGCTTACCCCAAAAGTGTTCAAGTTCTCTATGTTCAAAAAGTTCTTCCTGGCTTACTATGAATGTGTCAAAGGAGGTAGGAAAACCCAAAAGATTGGTAAAGTCTCTAATATTAAATTGGTACTCCATATTGAACATTCTGAACTGGATAAAACCTCTGCTAATTCCTTTTCCATGGCTGGGTAGATAGATTAATGAGCTAAGGAATTCTAGTGTGAGTCTCCGGTAGGTGGTGAAATGTCTCAGGATAGGGGATGTCTCCCATCCTATCTGGTTCAGCAAATACAGGACACTCTGTCTAAGTCCAAGGACAGTCATAGCCCAATCATCAGCATATAAACTAGGTAGCATCTCTCTGGTGGCTAGTTCTTCAAACTTTTGTTTCTGAGCCATTCCTCTGAATTTGATACTCATACGATCAAAATGTCCCATCTGGTTAGTGTTAGCTAGAGAAAAGAAAACATGAGTTTTAGTCAGGATTTGGCCAAATGCCGAAAGAAGAAAAAATTATTATTATATATATATATATATATATATTATTTTTCTCTTTTTTTTTTTTTTTGAATTAAAAATAAATCAGGAATTAATACTAAACAGAAATTAAAAGAATAATTTAGGAAAGAAAAAAAATAGGAAAATGATAATAATAGAATAAGAAAATAATCGTGGGTTGTCTCCCACTAAGCGCTTTGTTTAAATGTCGCAAGCTCGACAAAGAAACTGTTAAGTATAATCTGTAGGTCCTGGGGGCATTTCGTCTAAGTGTAGGATTTGCGAATCTCCATTGGTTTCCGCATAATGATAGTGTTTTAGACGTTGCCCGTTTACGGTAAACGGTTCTGTGGATTTGCCTTTGATTTCTATTGCTCCACTGGGGAAGATGTTAGTGATATGAAAAGGTCCTGACCATCTGGATCGTAGTTTTCCCGGGAATAACTTTAGTCTAGAGTTAAATAAAAGGACTGCGTCGCCTTGCTTGAAGATTTTCCTTGATATACGCTTGTCATGCCATTGTTTTGTTCTTTCTTTATAGATTCTGGCATTTTCATAGGCGTCTCTTCTGAGTTCTTCTAATTCATTTATGTCAAGGATTCTCTTTTCACTGGCGGCTTTATAGTTTAGATTCAGATTTCTAATAGCCCAATAGGCTTTATGTTCTAATTCTACCGGGAGGTGACAGGATTTTCCATAAATGAGCTTAAATGGGGTCGTCCCTATGGGGGTTTTATAAGCAGTTCGGTATGCCCACAAAGCTTCTGGTAATTTCAATGACCAATCTTTCCTTGAAGTGGCGACCGTTTTTTCTAGTATTTGCTTGATTTCTCTGTTAGATACTTCCACTTGTCCACTGGTCTGAGGGTGGTAAGGTGTCGCTATCCTATGTCTCACTCCATATTTAAATAATAATTTTTCGAGTACCTTGGATATAAAGTGCGATCCACCATCACTGATTACTATTCTTGGGATGCCAAATCTCGGAAATATTATATTCTTAAAGAGTCTAGTTACTACTCGGGTGTCGTTTGTTGGGGATGCTACAGCTTCGATCCATTTTGATACGTAGTCAACTGCCACGAGTATGTATTTGTTACCGAAAGAGGATGGAAAAGGTCCCATGAAGTCTATTCCCCACACGTCGAAGATCTCTACTTCCAAAATACCTTTTTGTGGCATCTCGTCACGTCTAGATATGTTTCCCGTGCGTTGACATCTGTCACATTCCTTAATAGCCGCATGTACGTCCTTCCATATAGTTGGCCAATAAAAGCCGGCTTGTAGGATTTTAGAGCAGGTCTTGGATGTACTTGTGTGTCCACCATAAGGAGCGGAGTGGCAGTGTTGGATTATATTTTCTACCTCTTCTTCGGGTATACATCGATGGAAAATACCATCGGGGCCTCTTTTGAAAAGTAAGGGATCATCCCAGTAATAGTGTTTTATGTCGTAGAAGAATCGTTTCTTCTGTTGGTAAGATAAAGTAGGTGGAACTATTCCGGCAGCTAAATAATTGACGAGATCAGCGTACCATGGTGTGGCAGATATAGCTAAAGTGGTTTCTACTTGCATGTCAGAGTTGTTCTCTTCCAAAGTAGCTATAAGTTTGTCATACGAGAAATCATCATTAATTGATGTTCTTTCCGGTTCAAGGTTCTCAAGTCTAGAGAGATGGTCTGCTACTACGTTTTCAGTTCCTTTCTTGTCCTTGATTTCTAAGTCGAATTCTTGTAGCAACAAGATCCATCTTAGGAGTCTAGGTTTAGCATCCTTTTTTGTTAAAAGGTACTTGATAGCAGCGTGATCAGTGTAAACTATTATTTTAGCTCCAACCAAGTAAGAACGAAATTTATCTAGCGCAAATACCACTGCTAGGAGTTCTTTCTCGGTAGTGGCGTAATTCATTTGCGCTTCATCCAGGGTTCTGCTTGCGTAATATATAACGTGAAGCTTTTTATCCTGGCGTTGTCCTAACACAACACCTACAGCATAATCGCTAGCATCGCACATTATTTCGAATGGTTCATTCCAGTCTGGTGTCTGCATTATGGGTGCGGAGATCAATGCTTGCTTAAGCGTTTGAAATGCTTTTAAACAGTTATCGTCGAATATGAATTCGGCATCTTTCATCAACAGTCCGGTTAAAGGTTTAGTTATCTTAGAGAAGTCTTTGATGAATCGTCGGTAAAAACCGGCGTGTCCTAAAAAGCTTCGTACTTCTCTCACGGTTCTTGGGGGTTGAAGATTTTCGATTACCTCTATTTTGGCTTTGTCTACTTCAATTCCTCTGTTCGAGATGATGTGTCCTAAAACAATTCCTTCTTGTACCATAAAGTGGCACTTTTCCCAATTAAGTACTAAGTTTACTTTTACACATCGCTCAAGAACTCTTTCCAGGTTTTCAAGGCATTCTTCGAAACTTTGTCCGTATACAGAAAAGTCATCCATAAATACTTCCATGATGTTTTCGAGAAAGTCGGCGAAAATTGCCATCATGCATCTTTGAAAGGTTGCAGGGGCATTACACAGACCAAACGGCATTCGTCTATAAGCGAAGGTACCAAAAGGGCACGTGAACGTTGTCTTTTCTTGGTCATCAGGGTGAATTGGTATTTGAAAGAAGCCTGAATAACCGTCTAGATAACAGAAATGTGAATGTTTTGCTAATCGTTCTAACATTTGGTCAATGAATGGTAAAGGGAAATGATCTTTTCGGGTTGCTTTGTTTAGTTTCCTATAATCAATGCACATTCTCCATCCTGATTCGATTCGTTTAGTTATAGTTTCCCCTTTTTCGTTTTCAATAACGGTTATGCCTCCTTTCTTAGGTACAACGTGCACAGGACTAACCCATTTGCTATCAGATATAGGATATATAATACCTGCTTCCAATAACTTGGTTATTTCCTTTTTTACTACCTCACTTAGGATCGGATTTAGTCTTCTCTGGTGTTCCCTAGAGGTTTTACAGTCTTCTTCTAACATGATGCGGTGCATACAAATAGAAGGACTTATTCCTTTAAGATCGGTGATGTGGTACCCTAGTGCGGTTGGATACTTCCTTAAGATATGTAAGAGTTTTTCTGTTTCGAGTCTCCCTAGATCTGCATTAACTATCACAGGTCGTTCGAGTTCTAAGTCTAGGAATTCATATCTCAGATTTTTGGGAAGTGTTTTCAGGTCAGGGGTTGGTTTGTTAAGACATTGCGTAGGATCCGGTGTTATTGCTAAACATTGGTATGATTTGTCTTCTACAAGGCAGTCAGGTGATTTGTCTTCTCCTGACTCTGCTTCTTTTATGCATTCATCGATGATATCCATGAAGTAACATGTATCTTCTATTGCAGGTGCTTTCAAGAATTTGGAAAGAATGAACTCAATTTTCTCTTCACCTACTTCGAAGGTGAGTCGTCCTCGTTTTACGTCTATGATTGCACCGGCAGTTGCTAAGAATGGTCTTCCCAGTATAATGGGCGTAATATCATCTTCTCTAATGTCCATAATTGTAAAATCAGTGGGAATGTAGAATTGACCTATGCGTACGGGAACGTTTTCAAGGATTCCTACAGGATATTTGATGGAACGATCTGCTAGTTGCACAGACATTCTGGTTGGTCTTAATTCTCCCATTTCCAGTTTCTTACATATGGATAAAGGCATAACGCTAATTCCGGCTCCTAAATCGCATAAGGCTTTGTCGATGACAAATTTTCCTATGTGACAGGGTATAGAGAAACTACCTGGATCCTTGAGTTTAGGGGGCATGTTTTGGATTATAGCGCTACATTCGGCAGGGAGTGTAACGGTTTCGCTATCCTCAAGTTTCCTCTTATTAGAAAGGATTTCTTTTAAGAATTTAGCATATGAGGGCATCTGCGTAATAGCTTCGGTGAACGGAATTGTAACGTTTAATTGTTTAAGGAGATCAACAAATTTTCTAAATTGGCCCGCATCTTTGGTTTTAACAAGCCTTTGAGGGTAAGGTATAGGTGGTTTGTAAGGTGGTGGAGGTACATAAGGTTCCTTCTTTTCTAGGGTTTCCTTATTACTCTCTTCCTTTTCCTTAAGTTCACTTTCCTCAGTTGATTTCTTAGGGTTTTGGTTTTCTATCCTTGGATCAGACGGTCCTTCCACTTCCGTTCCACTTCTTAATATAATTGCATGAGCGTGGCTTCTCGGATTAGGTTGGGGCTGTCCAGGGAATGTACCAGTTGGGGCAGCAGTAGGTGCTTGTTGTTGGGCTACTTGTGATATTTGTGTTTCCAGCATTTTGTTATGGGTAGCCAAGGCATCTACTTTGCTTGCTAGTTGTTTAAGTTGTTCGCCAGTATGTACATTCTGGTTTAAGAAATCTTTATTGGTTTGTTGTTGGGAAGCTATAAAGTTTTCCATCATGATTTCCAAGTTGGATTTCCTAGGGGCGTTATTGTTAGGCATGGATGGGTTCGGTTTCTGATATCCCGGAGGTATAGCTGGGGCTTGATTTGGGGACTGTCCAGGTGCGTACAAAGCATTATTACTCTTATATGAAAAGTTTGGATGGTTCTTCCAATTTGAGTTATAGGTATTCGAGTAGGGGCTTCCTTGAGCATAATTTACTTGCTCTGCTTAGATTCCTGTCAAGAGTTGACAATCCGTAGGAGTGTGGCCTTGGATTCCACAGACCTCGCAATTCTGAGTTATAGCAACCACGGCGGCTGGAGGTGATACGTTTAAACTTTCAATTTTCTGGACCAAAGCATCCACTTTTGCGTTAACGTGATCAAGGTTACTTATCTCGTACATGCCAGTTTTCGTTTGAGGTTTTTCCACCGTTGTTCGTTCGGTTCCCCACTGATAGTGGTTTTGGGCCATGCTCTCGATAAGCTGGTAAGCATCAGCATAAGGTTTGTTCATCAATGCACCACCTGCAGCGGCGTCTATTGTTAACCTTGTGTTGTATAAGAGACCATTATAAAATGTGTGAATTACTAACCAGTCTTCCAAACCATGGTGTGGGCAAAGTCTCATCATGTCTTTGTATCTTTCCCATGCTTCGAAAAGAGACTCGTTGTCTTTCTGTTTAAATCCGTTTATCTGGGCTCTTAACATAGCTGTTTTGCTTGGCGGAAAGTATCGGGCAAGAAAAACTTTCTTCAACTCGTTCCATGTGGTGACTGAGTTGGAAGGGAGAGATTGAAGCCATCTTCTAGCGCTATCTCTTAATGAGAAAGGAAAAAGATGAAGTCGAATTGCCTCTGAAGTGACACCATTAGCTTTAACAGTATCAGCGTATTGAACAAATACGGATAAATGAAGGTTTGGATCCTCGGTAGGATTTCCAGAGAATTGGTTCTGTTGCACCGCCTGCAACAGCGAAGGTTTAAGTTCGAAGTTGTTTGCTTCGATTGCGGGCGGAGCAATACTTGAATGCGGCTCATCTTGCGATGGAGCGGCGTAATCTCTAAGAGCACGAGCTGGTTCTGCCATCTCGGTTATCGAAGGAAAAAGGTTTTTGAAATCAGGAAGTTCTATAGGAGGGAGATTGTTTGCAGCACGATATTCTCGAATTCGTCGTAAGACTCGGAGATATAGTTCGATATCGTTGATTCGTAAATAGAGCGGTTCGCCTTGTGAGCGAGTGCGTGGCATACAAATCAACGAAAGAAAGAATAGAAGAAAAAGAAGCCTTAGTCTCTACAGCGTAACGGAAGAGTTACGATATCGATTAAATAAAAGTCCCCGGCAACGGCGCCAAAAACTTGATCGCTCGACTTCGTGAGTCGAATTTGGGGTACAAACTGCAAGTGCACAGTTCTATCGCGTAGTTTTAAAAGATATCGATCCCACCGGGACTTATGAATCGATATACCGTTATCTAAGGTTACTACGTAAAGCTAAGGTGAATAGTGGTTGATTGTTTGGGGGGCGAAGCTAAAAACTAAACTAAGATCTAGATTAAATATTAATAAAGCGGATATCGGTATGCAGTTCGTCGTAATTAGGGACTCAATTCTTTGTCGGTTTCTTGGTTTTAAAATAAATCGTTTCAGTTAACTTTATTGATTAAAGGTTTTATCTCAAACTCTCACTCTGTTGAATAAACCATGATTTTATGTTAATGTAGCTGTCACTTATAATTAAGTCAAAAACCACTTTTTGAAAGTAATAAAGTTGCAGAAACTCTTTTTAAGAAAACACTGACCGTTTTAAACACCCTTATCTCAAACTCTCGCTCTGTTGACTTAGGTTATACAATTAAACCCGAATGCTTAACTCTCGTCCTCACATTCAATCTTTAAAAATACTTTTTGGAAAAGGTCAGAATTTAATTAACTCTAAAACTTGCTCTCGCCCTGATCTAGAATTAATGCCTAATTTACACTGTCCAGTTAAAACCTCAAACTCTCGCTCTATTGATTTTAACTTCTTTATGTCTTTTACTTTTGTAAAAAATCTTGTTATTAAACCTGTAAATTGAGACCGTAAAAAGATTGATTTTAATTTTAAGTTTAATTAGACCGACTTAGTCTTGATCCCTTATTTCGCTTACTTTACATACCGATATCTAGGCGAATTAGCCAGACATGCTAAACAAACAGAAATACATATCATGCATAAACAGACTCATCACAGGCAGATAATATAAATAAATAATAAAACAAAGCATTAAATAATGATTAAAGAACCTGAATGCGTTAAACAATAGTCTTGAACACTCCACCACAAGCCGGTAGGATTTGTTCTTGGATTCTTCAATTAAACAATAAATTAAACCAAGGAAATAAAACTAGAATCTAACGTAAGGTTAGATCCGATAAAAGGTTACACAATAGTTTCCGGTGTAGAAACTATTATGCGAAAAATATCTAAATGCTAAAAAGGGAAAGGTAAATTGCAAGGGAAAAAGAATGTAGAACTTGCAAAAGAAAAACAAATAAACAATGTTAAGTTGCTGGAAAAGAAAATTGCAGAAGCGTAAAAAGAAAGAAAATTGGAAAAGCTTCGGCAGCGTGAGCGTGGAAAAACCGAGGAACACTTTTAGGTTTTTGAAGTAGCTATTTATATTGGTGTTGGTAACTGCTTTTCGTTTCCCCCGGGTCTTCAACGTGGCTAAATGCATGGCGTGGATATAGGACACAAACTCCTCAACGTCTCTTCAAGTCTTCTGAGGGCGTCACTTTGTAGCACCTCAAATTTGCACCTACCATTGTGCATACCATCTCATATTAGGTCATAGCATATCATGATACATTGCATAGCATTTGCATTGTCCTCAGTTGCCTCAAGTGCAAGCAATCAAGAATTAGGTCAAACTGATCAGGAGGTTAGTCAACCAATCAAGCAAGGGTGCATAGCCAGGCCAAAACCCTAAAAAGTCAACAGTCAATCAAAGCAGTGGATGGTGGCCATTCTTGTGGAATTTGGGCACTATGGTCAATAATCAAGAGTCCATACAACTTGGGACATCATTTGAAGTCAAGTTCTCAAGGAATTAGGGTTTGGAATTCAGCAGAAGTGCACAGTCAGACCAAAACCCTAGAAAAGTCAAAGTTGGTCAACTGTGGTTGATTCTATGGTTTTGATGGATGGAAATGGTTTGAGAGAGCTCATTCATGCTTGTACAAGCCTCATCTATCATGTCAAACCTCATCATGGAAGAAAATCAAGTCAAACAGAAAATTTCCCAAAATAGAAAGTGGACCTGTAATTTCAACTGCCAAAAATGGAAACTTCTTGATCCTCAACTTACATCATGATACAAGCTCCAAATGAGTTTTTGCCCAACATGAAAGTTGAAGATCTTGTTCTCCCATTTTCAAAAAGTCCAAGAACTCTTAAATCCCATGCATGGTTGTCAAGATATGATCAATTCAATTTCAAAAATTTGTGGACTTCAAAGAGGCATATCTCTCAAACCATAAGGCCAAATTTGGTGGGGTTTTTTCCTACAAACCACATTTTTCCTCCTCTTTCCAAAAATATAAACTTCATGACCTAAAACCTTGCCAATCAAAATGGCATTTTTTGGCCTATTCCATTAAAAAATCAAAGTTTGACCCGAGGTTGACTTTTTGATTTATGGACTTTTTGCACAATTGACCAATTGGGATCCACTTTATACCATATTTGTGACATGTTCCAAGCATCATTTCATGTTCATGCCATCTCCATACCACATTTTGGACCAAAATTACAAACTTGGCAAATTGTGCATTTGGCTTCAAAGAGTAAAAGCAAGTTAGCAAATCATTAAACAAACAACAAACAGCATGTGTAATGAGCAATTGCAGCCTATTTTCAAGGCCCATTCGACCACAAACTTACACCCTCCATATGCAATGCTCATAATTGGAATTTTGGCAAATGAAGTCACATAAGTAAAACAAAGCTAGCAATGCATGAAGTAATCCAAAACAGCAAATTTGTTAGTCATCTGCAGCTTGTAGCAAGCCCAGCCCGTGCCAAATTCACACCTCCCATACTCACTTATGCATAATTAGCAAAATGGCAAATGGTGCATTTTAAACTAAACCAGTTTGCAGCATGGATTAACAACATTAAACAGTGATATATAAATGATATTTCTGCCATATTCTAACCCTAATAACAGCAGCCACGACAGAAAAACTCCATCCTCTCCTCTCTTGCATTTTTGCATATTGGCAATTTCTATTCCAAAACTTCAAAGGCCACGATTTTCTTTTCTTTGTCCCATGATCTAGCTACCAGTTGGAAGCTGTTTGCACCATCAAATCACTGCTGTAATCTCTTCATCGTGCCCTGTTTTCAAAGCATCCTCCCATGGCAGCTTGGAGCTGGATTCGAACCAAGCGAGTTTGAGCACAACTTCTTCAAGGATACACCATTGGGACCAAAAACCTCCATCTGTTCAAGCTCAGATCACCCAAACAAGCACTGTTGCACGATTTTCTTCAAACCAAGTAAGGTTTTCGACCAACTCTTTCCTCAACACTTTGCTATGTCATGTGTAGTACTTGCATCACTGAGTATTGCTTGCTTGGAATCATGTATTTTGCTTGCCTATGCTAAGAGATTGTTGACTTCAAAGTTTCATGTGCATGATGATTGTTGCTTGATTCGTGCTATCTAGACTGTTATGATGAAAATGATTGATGGAATATGTATGTATGCTGTTAGATAAGCACAATGGTGTAAGCAATTTTTGTTTATAAGTGTGTTGAAAAATTCGATGTGCATGAAGGTGATACCCTGTTCATAAAACCCTGCCCAGTTTTTTTTCCATGATTAAGTGTGTTTTGTTGTTGGTTGAGGTTAGATGATGATAGTTGTTGCATGGCCATGTTGATTATTGATGTTGGTTGTTTTGTTCGTGCATGATTGATGATGAATGAGGAAGTTGATATTGCATTGTTTTCTAAAACCCTAGCTGCACGAAACAATTCCCAGAAAGTTTGAAGTTGATTGGCTAATGTTGTTGGTGTCACTGTTTCATTGAGGGCCAACCAATCAGGTTATTTCGTTTGGCCCTCCAAAACACTGCCGTTTTGATAAGTGATGGTTAGAATTGCAAAAATGCCATCGGTCAACTTATGTTGACTTGCCATGCCTTGTTTTTGTTCATGTTTCATCCAAATAATCACTCATCTTCATTAATTCATTTCTTTCTCAATTTTCATCCAAAAATTCTGATTCTTTTTCCATCATGTTCATGGTTGAGTCTAGTATTTGATTATGAATTTTAATAAATTTTTCATTGGTTGGATTTTAATTGGCAATTGTTTTCCCAACATGTATGCATCAATGATACCCTTGGCCATTTCAATTGTGAAATACTCATGTTGCATCCTTTGACCTTGAAATTTTTTGTGGAGAAACTAGACTCATTTACCTTTGTTTTGGTATAAAGTTTGTGGATTTCCCATTTGTGGTTTGCTGGATATGATTTTTTGAAGTTAGAGGTTACATTTGGTGTCATACCATGATCATGCATTTTCCCTAATTTTGTTGACATGCTTCCTTGCATCCAAATGACCCCAAATTTTGCATGAATCATCTATCACATGTCTAGTTCATGTATGAATTTTCTTGGAAATAATTGTGCTGTTTTCCATTTGATTGTGAATTTTCTTCCCTGCCTAGTCCATGATTGACTTTTTGTGCTACATGTTGCCAAATCATTTGGGAAATTCTCATACCATATTGTATGATCATGAAATTTCATATGTGATAACTAGACATCTTGAGCTTTGCATTGGTGTTAATCTCATTCATTTCTCATCTGTTTTCAATTTGATATGATTTTTTGAAGTTGACCCATGTTTGTTGACTTTCATTGTGCTTACTTGAATTTGGTTTGACTTCTTGATTTTAATTGACTGCCTTCCTCTCATCCAAATGCAATGAAATTTGACATGCTTGCCATGCTAGATGTTAGGATTGAGTGTGATTTATTTGGTGATTTTTGAAATTGTTTGAGTTGACTTTTGGTGCAAGTCATTCTGTTGACTTTTTTGTGCTTTCATTTGCCATGCCTTGCCTTCTTTTGCTTATAAGTTGATGATGATGCATGATGTGATTGTGAATCCAATTGAGATAGCTTCTTAAATGTTTGACCTTGACTTTGGTTGACTTTTCTTTGCTGTTTTGACTTTTTCTTTCATCTTTGACCCTAGGCTAGCCCTAGTGGTCTTTTTGAGCTCACAATTGAGTTTTTGTTTCAGGTTAAGCACCAATGCCTCAAAGATCATTCAAACTTGTTTGAACTTGATTGTTCACCATGTGCTAACCTTTGTTTTGTAGGTGTGACTCATGTGTTTGAGTATTGCTTTGCACAGTTGATCATCTGTTTTGTTTGTGAATCCCATTCCTTTTGCTTTTAACTGTTGAATTGCATACTGACTGGTTTGACTTTTTCAGGTACTTTAGTTGCCTAAGTTCTCTGAACTTGATTTGCTTTGCTTTTTAGTAACTTGCTTGAGGTATAATCTCTTTTACTTCATGTAGTCTGGAGACCCGGTCTGTTATTTGACCGGGCAAACTGTCTGAAGTCCTCCTTAAGAGGCCATGTTTGAGTATGTTTAAATCTTGTCCCTGTACATATTGAAAGTCCTTCAAAAAGGCAATTGGTGGAAGGTAGGGATATGCAATCTATCCCCCACTACTCTTGTTGTGTCATCCCTCTGCTCACACTACTGTGTGTTGATGCATTGGGATACAAACCCAAGATCTTGTACAAAGTGTACAGTGTCAGAGTCTTCGAGTATAGAAGGGTTCCCACTTTCTGGACCCATGCTCATTTGTCTATTAGCTCTCCCTGGCCAGGGATAAGAGCTGTGAGGTCTCATCCTCTACTCATCCTTTCATCTGCTTCACCTTGGCTCTCAATGTCAAGGTTAAGAGCACACTTCACCCCATTCCAGAGGTTTGTTTGTTGAGGTTGATATGACCCCTCGACTAAAACCTAACCCTTGTGTGAGCCTCTTGTATGTATATAGTGTGTGCTATCTGTGATTGTGATTGCTTTGCTTCTTAGTTTAGCTTAGACTTGCTTCCTGTGCAAGTTAGGTTTAGTAACAACTAATCCTTGTTTGCTTTCGCCCTCGTTGCGATCCTTTCTCTCGCCCTCGTTGCGATCGAGCCTTTTCCTTTCTCTCGCCCTCGTTGCGATCGAGCCTCTTCCTTTCTCTCGCCCTCGTTGCAATCGAGACCCTTGCTTCCTGTGCAAGCCTTGTCTAGGATAGGTTGGCCCGTGTGCCATTTAGCTAGAAACCTTAACTTAGGGTTGACTTTGCATGACAACATCTAGGCTCGAGTCGTAGTCTCCCTAGAGTTGTGTCTCCCTCTGTTATCCGGTTAGGCTAGATCCTTGTCCCTGCGTAGGGGAACTACATCGCCCTGATCTTCACACCAGATGAAGTATGTAGGCAGGAGATTGAGCTGATCTCTCCGGGCGCCCTTTTTCTTTTTTGTGTGTGTTTGGCAGCTATTAGGCTCGAGCTCTGGTCTCCCTTTTAGTTTGTTTGTTCGCCCTTTTTCTTTTTCAACCCTTTGCGTCTTAACCACCCTTGTGTGTGTTCTGGTTGGAGTCCGATATAAGTCCAGCGATTGGCAGTTGGTTTCCTGTGTGTGTTTCGGTTCGGATGCTGATGTAAGTCCAGCAATTGGCATTCAGGCTCCATGTTTGCCTGTGTGTTTTGTTTGTTTGTGTGTGTGTCAGCCGAGCTACGAATGCTCTGATTCTTCTCTCGTCCGAGAAGATACGTATGCATAGGATGCGATATCCTAGCGAGCATGTGTCGTTTCCCCAGTCCGAACTACTTCGACTCTGATGTCTATGTCTGATAGACTAAGTAGGCCCAGGATGCGACATCCTGCCGAGTTCAGTTTCAGTCAGTCTCTTGCGCTTCTTTCAGCCAGTGTGTGTGTGTTTGAGCAGTGTTTAGCAACCATTTTCCTTCCTTTTGTGCGTGGATCCCGTAGAGTACTACGGATGCGTAGGGTGCCTAACACCTTCCCTTCGCATAACCGACTCCCGAACCCATCTTCTTTGGTCGCGAGACCATGTTCTATTCCTAGGTTTACTCTGAGCGTTTCCTTTCCCTCTTTTGGGATAAATAACGCACGGTGGCGGCTCTGTTGTTCTTTCTTTTCCCGCCGGTTTTTCGCGCGATGCGACAGCTGGCGACTCTGCTGGGGATAAAGAGAAGTTGACCTATGCTGGTCCATCTTCCCTGAGCGAGTCTCTCCTAGCGCTCTCTAGGTTAGGGTTTTGGTTGCTTTCTGCTTGTTGTATTCTATTGCATTCATTGTATATGTGTACATTTATTGATTGCATTGATTATGTGCATTAATGTTTGCATTCATATTCATCATTTGTTGGTGTCTGGGCTGGTTGTTTGTTTTCTCTGTGTGGGGGGGGGAGTCAGTTGAGGTAAAAGGTCCAATACCCAGACCATGAGTGAAATCTAGGATGACTAGGAATAGAGTGATTCATGGGAAGCGGGTGGTATGGCGCCACTTAGCGGAACATTGATATCACGAGCAGTTCAGACCCTGGTGGGATACTGTCGTTACATACTTCGGGTGTGTATATGACAGTATTTCTGCGAAAGGTTATTTATGCTGCGTTTCTCTCAGCTTTACCCTGGCCTAGACTACACCCGTGAATGGGGAAGGGTTATTCATTACAGGTACCGTTGGTGACTCCTGGTACTGATGGTGACTTTGAATTCTGGACATCTATTTCTGGACGCCGGAGGTTTGATCCTGGTTTTGATCGGAGGGTTCCGTTTATTTCGGATCCCTGGGCTGAATTTGAGGGTACTCGCTCAGATGGTGACTCAGTTCTCCAGACTTGGGTTTAGATGCCAGCTCCTCAGATGACTTTGGGGTTTCAGATGGTTCCTCAGATGCCAGTTCCTGCCAGTTGTGGCTCCATCATTTGCATCATAGCATGTTTATTTTCAAAAAAATAATAATGCATGAAAAAAGAAAAAAAGTTAACTCGCATACGCATATCCTTTATCAGGATCATTCATGACAAAATAATACCCATATCATGCATATCATGCACATATCATCCTTGCATTGCAGACGTGCTTGGGAGAGACTTCTCACCTTGGTTCCTGACTGAGACAGGATTGCTGATCGTCGTCTGCATCAGTACTCAACCAGACTCAATCATCAGAGGATTATGGACCAGGTTCAAGCAGAATTGGCCGAGATGAGGGCAAACATGGCCCAGTTCATAACAACGATGCAAGGAGTTGTTCAGGGGTAAGAGGAGCTGCGTGCCTTAGCCCAGAGACTGGAAGCCGTGATTCTACCAGTCCACTGTGCTCCACCAGTGGATGTACCCGTTCATGAGAATGCTGCTGTCACTATTCTCGTCGATGATTATGCTGTGGGTGATGAATTGAGGGGGATCAGAATCGGTGAACCGCCTCTTGCTGCAGAGACTGTTAATGTCAGAGCAACCCGCACTCCGGTTCGCCATCCTGGCTCTTCAAGTTCTTCCGGTTCTAAGAAGTCATCCTCTGGGGCACCCAAAAGGGGAGAAAGTGAAACAAATGCTGTGCACCGTCGGAGGAGTGCAAACAGAGGACAGAATCGTCAGGTCGCCGCTGTGACTACTCCATCCACTCAACCTCAACAGCAACAGAGAAAACCAGCTCAGCAGCATCAGCGTCAGCAACATCGTCCTCAGCAGCAGGCTTCCCAGCCTCACAATGGTAATCAAGCTGGTACAAGTAATGAGAGGAAGAAGATCATTTTTGATCCAATCCCCACGTCCTACGCCAAACTGTATCCCTCTCTGTTAGAGCGGAACTTGATTACTCCCAGAGACCCGCCGCCTATACCCGTCAACCCTCGGTGGTGGTATAGGCCTGAACAGCATTGTGTGTATCATTCGGGTGCTCCTGGTCATGATGTGGATAGCTGCTTTCAGCTGAAGATGAAGGTTCAAGACCTTGTGAGGTCAGGTATTCTGATCTTGGAGGATTTAGGTCCCTGTGTTAATCAAGCCTGAAGATAACAAGTCCTGGGCTGGCGCCGACTTTTTCTTCAGAAGGGTTGTTCAGAAAACAGAAGCTGCTGATGCAAGAGATACTGACAGTTGTCATCCCCGGCGGGATCTATCACAATTGGGTCACTGTGGGCTTTCCTACAGTTGTTTTTAAGTCAGAGTAACAATCACTTTGTTTAAAAACCCTTCTCCCATGCCAAAAGGAGAAGTGATGGCATTGTTGGCAACATTTTGTGCAATGATATTTTCATTCAAATAAATTCATGTTAAACATTTGTTTTTCCATTTGTTTTCCCTTTTCACTTTCGCATGAAATTGGTGATCACAAAAAACCTTAAAAAAAAACAAGAATAAAAGCAATCTTTTCATCTGCATAACGATTGTCTTGTTTGTTTTTCAAAAAGCTTTTCATCTCTAAATCATTATGCAGGTTGTTTCTCAAACCCATTGAACATAGTGATCGGACGTCATCTCCCAATTTTGAATTCCCTGTATCCGAAGCGGACGAAGATGATGTTGAAGGGATTCCTGACGAGATTTCCCGACTTCCTGAGCAAGAAAAGAAGATCACTCAGCTGCATCTCGAGAATCAGCAGAACAGCCAACTGGGGCATTATCAAAAAAAAAGAAAGAAAAAAAAGAAAAAAAAAGAAAAAAGAAAGAGGAGGGTGCAAAACCAAATCAAAAGAAATCCAAATCAAAAGAAAAAGAAACAAAGAAAGAAACAAAAAAATAGCACCCTCAAAGTCCCAAGTTGGCTGATGCTGAATTCAATCGAAAAGAAGAGATCAACTGCCATGTAGCATGGTCAGTTACATCAGCAGAGAATGATGAAAGCATTCGACAAGAAGGTCAAGTCTCGAGTTCTGAGAAAAGGACCGTGTGCTCAAGAAAGTTTTGTCTTTCGTGCCCGATTCCAGGGGCAAGTGAACCCCCAAGCTATGAATGTCCATATGTTGTCAAGAGAGCCTCTTCAGGCAATGTTTTGACACTTACAACAATGGGTGGAGAAGTTCACTCGTCCTGTGAATTCTGATGCAGTCAAGAAATACTTCGCCTAAAACAAAGAAAAAAAGCAAAAGCTCGCTAAGTCGAACACCCCAAAGGGCGACTTAGGCAAAAAGGAGCGTCTCGGTGGATTGAAAACCCGTAAGGGCGATCCAGGCAAAAGTTAGAGACATTGAAAAAAGAATTTGCATCCCGCTAGATTGAACACCTCACACTGGGGCAATCTAGGCAAATTAGGGATTTGGCAAGTAACTGCATCTTGACAAGACTGTGCTGTACATCTGTCATCCGTCAGGGATTCTCGATCCGTCGTCGACTGAAGCTTTGAATACATCGAAAATTCAGAATGGTAGAGGAAAGGTCATTATGTTCAATGTAGCCCTCTCCAATATATATCACCGATTTCAAACTTGTACAGATCTATGGAGTCTCGCCCTTTGCAGACTACCATTCCATCACATCAATTTGAGCTTTTATCCAGTTATTTGCACTCTTATTTGTTTTCAACTCAACAGGTGTTTTGCACGATTTAACTGATAAAGTATCATTGTTTTCAAAATAAACAAATTTTTTCAAAAACTGTTCTTAAACAAAGTGAACGTTCACAATGATGGAAGAATACTTAGGAGACCCACAGCGCTCTCCCGAGGGTGGTATGATTACCAACAGGTAAGGCAATTGTTCGTGTCTCGAGCATGACTGTATCTTTGTCCTGCAGAACCTCGTATGGTCTCTCCTCAGTGAGTTTGCCCGATACAGTGTTGTTTGAAGTTGTTCATCTTCATGTTCCCGGCAGTACAGATTCTTCCTCCAAATCCCTGTTAGCTCTATTGTGGGGCATCCCCAGTAGAGTGCTATCTGCGCCTTATCGTGGGGCATCCCCAGCAAGCTTGTTGTTTCGGACATTATTGTGAGGCAGCTCCCCTAAGCAGAGCATTTACTGAAGACTTTAACGTTCCTCTCTCCAGCAGAGCAGTCTTCATCTCCCCCCAGCATGGGTACTTTTCTTGGAAGATTCAGTATTTGGAGGATCGACATCCCCGTAATCCGGCATTCCCTCAGATGGATCCCTCAGTGGAGTTGTTTGCATAAGGAGCTTTATCAATGCCTTTGTATCCTCATCAGAGATCTGGTCGCTTCTTGATATCTCTGATTTTCATCACGAGTTGTTGTGGCGCATACGCCTGTATGTTGAACTCGTTTCTCTGGTTGTGACCGACGATTCCTCCAGAAGCCTCTCGTGGCTCTTCCTCCCCTACAGGATAGGTGTTCCCTGATATCCCAGTCCCCAGTGGATTTTCTTTGCTCTCTGGTGGCTTTGGTTTTCTCTCCGGATGGTTGATTCCCGGACCTATGTGATGAGCATGTCTGTTTGTCAGCATTCATCATACATTCATCATGCATAATGCATACATGCATAATCATAGCATTCAGATACTCATGTTGCAGCTGTTGCCGAGTGTCTGTTGATTGTTGCCTCCTGCTATTTGGTGATACAAGATCTCTCTAGTAGATTTTCCTAGCAGAGTTGGGTGTGTCTGATCTCTCCATATAGAGTCTACCCCTTAAGCAGAAAGTGTCAATCCTTTCCTGCCATTTCCCCACTGAGATACATCCTCGTGGATGACGGTTGCTTCCGTTCCCTCCCTACACGGGATGGGTTTTCCCTATTGAGTTCTTTCCTCATTAGGATGAGTCTTGTTTCAGTCTGCCTTTTTGGATCAATCCTAAATTGGCTTTCTGTTGTCTCCTGTACTTCCCTGGGGCATAAATGAATAGTTGCTCACTAACCAGCACTCATTCATCTTACCCTCAGCGGAATTTCGGGCCTCTACCTACAAACCGGTAGTTGTAAGTCCTATCTTTACGGTCTTCTACCCACTAGCTGGTAGTTATAAATCCTTTTTCTCACTCTGTCTCAGCAGAATCTTTTGGCCTCTACCTACGAACCGGTAGCTGTAAGTCCTATCTTTGTGGTTTTCTACCCACTAGCTGGTAGTTGTAAAATCCCACTTTCATCCCCTGGCGGATATGGTTTGGTGGCCTCTACCTACGAACCGGTAGCTGTAAGTCCTATCTTTGTGGTTTTCTACCCACTAGCTGGTAGTTGTAAAATCCCACTTTCATCCCCTTGTTGGAGTTAACCCTTTGTGCTCATCCCGATGATGACTGGTTACTTTTCCGTGGTTTTCTGCCTACTAACCGGTAGATGTAATCCCCTCTTTGCAGTTATCAGTATCCGGTCTGTGATATTGATATTCTTTCCCCTCTGGATACTTGCCTTGATCAAGCAGTATTGTCCCCATTGGGTCTTCCCTTTCTTTTTGGATACTTGCTCCGAGTTAGCAACTTTATCCTCTCTTGATTGGTCATCTTTTGCATACCTAGTCCTGGTACCCTGATGCTTTTCTTTTCGGTCGATTATTCATTTAACAACCTACAACCCGGTTATGGATAATCTTCCATGCGAGGTTATTATCTACGTTCTGACGGCTATAGATAATATATCTCATGCGCTCTTTGGTCAATCTTTTGATTGTTATCACCAGTAGAGTAAGATTCGTATTCCTTGTGGAATCGAATGTTCATCCTTTAACAAGTTTGCCTTTGCTCTCTTCAGGATGTTTTCGGTCGTTATCCATTTAACAACCTACAACCCGGTTATGGATAATCTTCCATGCGAGGTTATTATCTACGTTCTGACGGCTATAGATAATATATCTCATGCGCTCTTTGGTCAATCTTTTGATTGTTATCACCAGTAGAGTAAGATTCGTATTCCTTGTGGAATCGAATGTTCATCCTTTAACAAGTTTGCCTTTGCTCTCTTCAGGATGTTTTCGGTCGATTATTCATTTAACAACCCACAACCCGGTTATGGATAATCTTCCATGCGAGGTTATTATCTACGTTCTGACGGCTATAGATAATATATCTCATGCGCTCTTTGGTCAATCCTTCGATTGTTATCACCAGCAGAGTAAGATTCGTATTCCTTGTGGAATCGAATGTTCATCCTTTAACAAGTTTGCCTTTGCTCTCTTCAGGATGTTTTCGGTCGTTATCCATTTAACAACCTACAACCCGGTTATGGATAATCTTCCATGCGAGGTTATTATCTACGTTCTGACGGCTATAGATAATATATCTCATGCGCTCTTTGGTCAATCTTTTGATTGTTATCACCAGTAGAGTAAGATTCGTATTCCTTGTGGAATCGAATGTTCATCCTTTAACAAGTTTGCCTTTGCTCTCTTCAGGATGTTTTCGGTCGATTATTCATTTAACAACCCACAACCCGGTTATGGATAATCTTCCATGCGAGGTTATTATCTACGTTCTGACGGCTATAGATAATATATCTCATGCGCTCTTTGGTCAATCCTTCGATTGTTATCACCAGTAGAGTAAGATTCGTATTCCTTGTGGGATCGAATGTTCATCCTTTAACAAGTTTGCCTTCACTCTCTTCAGGATGTTTTCGGTCGTTTATCCATCTAACAACCTACAAACCGGTTATGGATAATCTTCCATGCGAGGTTATTATCTACGTTCTGACGGCTATAGATAATATATCTCATGCGCTCTTTGGTCAATCCTTCGATTGTTATCACCAGCAGAGTAAGATTCGTATTCCCTGCAGAATTGGATGTTCATCCTTTAACAAGTTTGCCTTTGCTCTCTTCAGGATGTTTTCGGTCGTTTATCCATCTAACAACCTACAACCCGGTTATGGATAATCTTCCATGCGAGGTTATTATCTACGTTCTGACGGCTATAGATAATATATCTCATGCGCTCTTGGGTCGAAGTCGTCCTCCCCAGTCGAGTAAGATTCGTATCTCTTGTGGAATCGAATGTCTATCCTTTAACAAGACTGCTTTTCTAGCCCTCTTCAGGATGTTGAGTGTTTTGGAACACCAATCAATTCACGCTTTGGCACTCAGGCCAATTTTCCGGTATTCATACCGAGGTGGCGATCAGGCCAATCTCCGACGTTTCGGATTGACATCAAATCTCTCACACACCGATGCTCAGTATTCAAACTGACTTGCGACACTCAGGCATTGGTTATCCCTGTGTTGCCATTTATTTTGGTATCCAGGTCGACGTTTCTGTTTCGGTATTCAGGCCGATTTCTTTTCCGTTCCAGATGGATTTTCTTTCTTTCAAGACTGTTTCTTTGCCGATCCTGACAGGCATTCCTGTATTATATCCAGTCGGTGCAAATTTCTACGGTTCTTTTGTATTCAATCCCTGTTTACCCTGAAAGTCTGACAGCCGTTGCTCTCATCCATTCGGGTTCCCAGCTGATTGAATAGGGGCAGCTGTAGCACCTCAAATTTGCACCTACCATTGTGCATACCATCTCATATTAGGTCATAGCATATCATGATACATTGCATAGCATTTGCATTGTCCTCAGTTGCCTCAAGTGCAAGCAATCAAGAATTAGGTCAAACTGATCAGGAGGTCAGTCAACCAATCAAGCAAGGGTGCATAGCCAGGCCAAAACCCTAAAAAGTCAACAGTCAATCAAAGCAGTGGATGGTGGCCATTCTTGTGGAATTTGGGCACTATGGTCAATAATCAAGAGTCCATACAACTTGGGACATCATTTGAAGTCAAGTTCTCAAGGAATTAGGGTTTGGAATTCAGCAGAAGTGCACAGTCAGACCAAAACCCTAGAAAAGTCAAAGTTGGTCAACTGTGGTTGATTCTATGGTTTTGATGGATGGAAATGGTTTGAGAGAGCTCATTCATGCTTGTACAAGCCTCATCTATCATGTCAAACCTCATCATGGAAGAAAATCAAGTCAAACAGAAAATTTCCCAAAATAGAAAGTGGACCTGTAATTTCAACTGCCAAAAATGGAAACTTCTTGATCCTCAACTTACATCATGATACAAGCTCCAAATGAGTTTTTGCCCAACATGAAAGTTGAAGATCTTGTTCTCCCATTTTCAAAAAGTCCAAGAACTCTTAAATCCCATGCATGGTTGTCAAGATATGATCAATTCAATTTCAAAAATTTGTGGACTTCAAAGAGGCATATCTCTCAAACCATAAGGCCAAATTTGGTGGGGTTTTTTCCTACAAACCACATTTTTCCTCCTCTTTCCAAAAATATAAACTTCATGACCTAAAACCTTGCCAATCAAAATGGCATTTTTTGGCCTATTCCATTAAAAAATCAAAGTTTGACCCGAGGTTGACTTTTTGATTTATGGACTTTTTGCACAATTGACCAATTGGGATCCACTTTATACCATATTTGTGACATGTTCCAAGCATCATTTCATGTTCATGCCATCTCCATACCACATTTTGGACCAAAATTACAAACTTGGCAAATTGTGCATTTGGCTTCAAAGAGTAAAAGCAAGTTAGCAAATCATTAAACAAACAACAAACAGCATGTGTAATGAGCAATTGCAGCCTATTTTCAAGGCCCATTCGACCACAAACTTACACCCTCCATATGCAATGCTCATAATTGGAATTTTGGCAAATGAAGTCACATAAGTAAAACAAAGCTAGCAATGCATGAAGTAATCCAAAACAGCAAATTTGTTAGTCATCTGCAGCTTGTAGCAAGCCCAGCCCGTGCCAAATTCACACCTCCCATACTCACTTATGCATAATTAGCAAAATGGCAAATGGTGCATTTTAAACTAAACCAGTTTGCAGCATGGATTAACAACATTAAACAGTGATATATAAATGATATTTCTGCCATATTCTAACCCTAATAACAGCAGCCACGACAGAAAAACTCCATCCTCTCCTCTCTTGCATTTTTGCATATTGGCAATTTCTGTTCCAAAACTTCAAAGGCCACGATTTTCTTTTCTTTGTCCCATGATCTAGCTACCAGTTGGAAGCTGTTTGCACCATCAAATCACTGCTGTAATCTCTTCATCGTGCCCTGTTTTCAAAGCATCCTCCCATGGCAGCTTGGAGCTGGATTCGAACCAAGCGAGTTTGAGCACAACTTCTTCAAGGATACACCATTGGGACCAAAAACCTCCATCTGTTCAAGCTCAGATCACCCAAACAAGCACTGTTGCACGATTTTCTTCAAACCAAGTAAGGTTTTCGACCAACTCTTTCCTCAACACTTTGCTATGTCATGTGTAGTACTTGCATCACTGAGTATTGCTTGCTTGGAATCATGTATTTTGCTTGCCTATGCTAAGAGATTGTTGACTTCAAAGTTTCATGTGCATGATGATTGTTGCTTGATTCGTGCTATCTAGACTGTTATGATGAAAATGATTGATGGAATATGTATGTATGCTGTTAGATAAGCACAATGGTGTAAGCAATTTTTGTTTATAAGTGTGTTGAAAAATTCGATGTGCATGAAGGTGATACCCTGTTCATAAAACCCTGCCCAGTTTTTTTTCCATGATTAAGTGTGTTTTGTTGTTGGTTGAGGTTAGATGATGATAGTTGTTGCATGGCCATGTTGATTATTGATGTTGGTTGTTTTGTTCGTGCATGATTGATGATGAATGAGGAAGTTGATATTGCATTGTTTTCTAAAACCCTAGCTGCACGAAACAATTCCCAGAAAGTTTGAAGTTGATTGGCTAATGTTGTTGGTGTCACTGTTTCATTGAGGGCCAACCAATCAGGTTATTTCGTTTGGCCCTCCAAAACACTGCCGTTTTGATAAGTGATGGTTAGAATTGCAAAAATGCCATCGGTCAACTTATGTTGACTTGCCATGCCTTGTTTTTGTTCATGTTTCATCCAAATAATCACTCATCTTCATTAATTCATTTCTTTCTCAATTTTCATCCAAAAATTCTGATTCTTTTTCCATCATGTTCATGGTTGA
Organism: Lathyrus oleraceus; assembly: GCF_024323335.1. Lineage (NCBI taxonomy): Eukaryota > Viridiplantae > Streptophyta > Magnoliopsida > Fabales > Fabaceae > Lathyrus > Lathyrus oleraceus. The sequence goes on from NC_066584.1 coordinate 503,596,033, forward strand.
GTCTAGTATTTGATTATGAATTTTAATAAATTTTTCATTGGTTGGATTTTAATTGGCAATTGTTTTCCCAACATGTATGCATCAATGATACCCTTGGCCATTTCAATTGTGAAATACTCATGTTGCATCCTTTGACCTTGAAATTTTTTGTGGAGAAACTAGACTCATTTACCTTTGTTTTGGTATAAAGTTTGTGGATTTCCCATTTGTGGTTTGCTGGATATGATTTTTTGAAGTTAGAGGTTACATTTGGTGTCATACCATGATCATGCATTTTCCCTAATTTTGTTGACATGCTTCCTTGCATCCAAATGACCCCAAATTTTGCATGAATCATCTATCACATGTCTAGTTCATGTATGAATTTTCTTGGAATTAATTGTGCTGTTTTCCATTTGATTGTGAATTTTCTTCCCTGCCTAGTCCATGATTGACTTTTTGTGCTACATGTTGCCAAATCATTTGGGAAATTCTCATACCATATTGTATGATCATGAAATTTCATATGTGATAACTAGACATCTTGAGCTTTGCATTGGTGTTAATCTCATTCATTTCTCATCTGTTTTCAATTTGATATTATTTTTTGAAGTTGACCCATGTTTGTTGACTTTCATTGTGCTTACTTGAATTTGGTTTGACTTCTTGATTTTAATTGACTGCCTTCCTCTCATCCAAATGCAATGAAATTTGACATGCTTGCCATGCTAGATGTTAGGATTGAGTGTGATTTATTTGGTGATTTTTGAAATTGTTTGAGTTGACTTTTGGTGCAAGTCATTCTGTTGACTTTTTTGTGCTTTCATTTGCCATGCCTTGCCTTCTTTTGCTTATAAGTTGATGATGATGCATGATGTGATTGTGAATCCAATTGAGATAGCTTCTTAAATGTTTGACCTTGACTTTGGTTGACTTTTCTTTGCTGTTTTGACTTTTTCTTTCATCTTTGACCCTAGGCTAGCCCTAGTGGTCTTTTTGAGCTCACAATTGAGTTTTTGTTTCAGGTTAAGCACCAATGCCTCAAAGATCATTCAAACTTGTTTGAACTTGATTGTTCACCATGTGCTAACCTTTGTTTTGTAGGTGTGACTCATGTGTTTGAGTATTGCTTTGCACAGTTGATCATCTGTTTTGTTTGTGAATCCCATTCCTTTTGCTTTTAACTGTTGAATTGCATACTGACTGGTTTGACTTTTTCAGGTACTTTAGTTGCCTAAGTTCTCTGAACTTGATTTGCTTTGCTTTTTAGCAACTTGCTTGAGGTATAATCTCTTTTACTTCATGTAGTCTGGAGATCCGGTCTGTTATTTGACCGGGCAAACTGTCTGAAGTCCTCCTTAAGAGGCCATGTTTGTGTATGTTTAAATCTTGTCCCTGTACATATTGAAAGTCCTTCAAAAAGGAAATTGGTGGAAGGTAGGGATATGCAATCTATCCCCCACTACTCTTGTTGTGTCATCCCTCTGCTCACACTACTGTGTGTTGATGCATTGGGATACAAACCCAAGATCTTGTACAAAGTGTACAGTGTCAGAGTCTTCGAGTATAGAAGGGTTCCCACTTTCTGGACCCATGCTCATTTGTCTATTAGCTCTCCCTGGCCAGGGATAAGAGCTGTGAGGTCTCATCCTCTACTCATCCTTTCATCTGCTTCACCTTGGCTCTCAATGTCAAGGTTAAGAGCACACTTCACCCCATTCCAGAGGTTTGTTTGTTGAGGTTGATATGACCCCTCGACTAAAACCTAACCCTTGTGTGAGCCTCTTGTATGTATATAGTGTGTGCTATCTGTGATTGTGATTGCTTTGCTTCTTAGTTTAGCTTAGACTTGCTTCCTGTGCAAGTTAGGTTTAGTAACAACTAATCCTTGTTTGCTTTCGCCCTCGTTGCGATCCTTTCTCTCGCCCTCGTTGCGATCGAGCCTTTTCCTTTCTCTCGCCCTCGTTGCGATCGAGCCTCTTCCTTTCTCTCGCCCTCGTTGCAATCGAGACCCTTGCTTCCTGTGCAAGCCTTGTCTAGGATAGGTTGGCCCGTGTGCCATTTAGCTAGAAACCTTAACTTAGGGTTGACTTTGCATGACAACATCTAGGCTCGAGTCGTAGTCTCCCTAGAGTTGTGTCTCCCTCTGTTATCCGGTTAGGCTAGATCCTTGTCCCTGCGTAGGGGAACTACATCGCCCTGATCTTCACACCAGATGAAGTATGTAGGCAGGAGATTGAGCTGATCTCTCCGGGCGCCCTTTTTCTTTTTTGTGTGTGTTTGGCAGCTATTAGGCTCGAGCTCTGGTCTCCCTTTTAGTTTGTTTGTTCGCCCTTTTTCTTTTTCAACCCTTTGCGTCTTAACCACCCTTGTGTGTGTTCTGGTTGGAGTCCGATATAAGTCCAGCGATTGGCAGTTGGTTTCCTGTGTGTGTTTCGGTTCGGATGCTGATGTAAGTCCAGCAATTGGCATTCAGGCTCCATGTTTGCCTGTGTGTTTTGTTTGTTTGTGTGTGTGTCAGCCGAGCTACGAATGCTCTGATTCTTCTCTCGTCCGAGAAGATACGTATGCATAGGATGCGATATCCTAGCGAGCATGTGTCGTTTCCCCAGTCCGAACTACTTCGACTCTGATGTCTATGTCTGATAGACTAAGTAGGCCCAGGATGCGACATCCTGCCGAGTTCAGTTTCAGTCAGTCTCTTGCGCTTCTTTCAGCCAGTGTGTGTGTGTTTGAGCAGTGTTTAGCAACCATTTTCCTTCCTTTTGTGCGTGGATCCCGTAGAGTACTACGGATGCGTAGGGTGCCTAACACCTTCCCTTCGCATAACCGACTCCCGAACCCATCTTCTTTGGTCGCGAGACCATGTTCTATTCCTAGGTTTACTCTGAGCGTTTCCTTTCCCTCTTTTGGGATAAATAACGCACGGTGGCGGCTCTGCTGTTCTTTCTTTTCCCGCCGGTTTTTCGCGCGATGCGACACACTTGCGCCAAAAAGATAGTGGAATGGTGTGACGCTCGTTACACCATGTGTGACGTCCGTCACAAGGCTGTTTTGTGTGACGCTCGTCACGCCCCCTGTGACGTCCGTCACAGGCACAACATTGGTTTCTTGTGCGCTTTGGGCTGGGCTTTGGCCTTTGGTTCTTTTTCTCTCCTTTTTGCACCTCCTTTTCTTCCATTTTTACTTGTGCTTCAAAATAGGCTACCTGAGACAAATAGGAAGAAAATACCACGTAATATCTTATAAAATGCAGTAAACCGAAATAAATAGTCATAGAATTTAATGGAATTAAGTCCTAAAATATGGTATAATTTCGTGTTATCAACAAACCCAGTTGGTTATGCAACATAGACTTCTTCTTCTAAGGGGACATTAAGGAATTCACATTTCACATCCATCTGACACATCTGTCAATTGTTCATGTTTGATAGACCAACAACCAACCTGATTGTTTTGATCCTAGCAACAGGTGCAAAAACTTCATCAAAGTCGATTCCTTCTTTCTGAAGAAATCCTTTCTCCACAAGCCTTGCCTTATGTCGAGTTACCTCTCCTATGGGATTCAACTTCACCTTGTATACCACTTCACATCGACTGCCTTCTCATCTTGGGGCAATTTGACAGGTGACCAAGTGTTATTGACTTCGATTGACTTCAGCTCTTCGTCCATTACTTTCATCCACTTCGAATCTTTCAATTCCTCAGCTGCATTGACAGGTTCGACATTTGCGTAGAAAGCATAATGTACCAGCTCACCTTCTTCATTGACCACATCATCTGATGTAATCACACATTCTTGCAATTGCAAGCATATGCCTTGTTCTCTGAGGTCTGCTTGGGCCTGTTTCACCTTTGACTTCTTCTTGTCGAACTTCTCTTTCGACTTCACTAGATGGTTCATCACAAAAGATTCTCACTGAATCTTTCTTGACATTCTCAGTCCAATCCCATTCTCTAAGCTCATCTATGATCACGTCCCTGCTGATCACCACTTGCTTACTCACTAGGTCAAACAACTTGTATCCTCTAGTCGAATGATATCCTATCAGGATCATCTGACTCGACTTGTCATCAAGTTTTCTTCTCAACTGATCTAGCACATACCTATGTGTTATAAATCCAAACACCTTTAGATGACTCAATCTAGGCTTGACATCAGGCCAACATTCTTCTGGCGTGATTCCTTCTAACTTCTTCGTCAGACATCTATTCAGGATATATGTCGCAGTTGACACAACTTCTCCCCATAATTCTTTGGATATATGCTTGCCTTTCAACATACTTATAACCATATGCATAATGGTTTTATTCTTCCTCTTCGTGACTCCATTCTGCTGTGGAGTGTAGGGTGGCATCACCTCATGCACAATCCCTTCTTTCACACATAATGCGTCGAAGTCTTTCGACACATATTCTCCACCACCATCATTTCTCAAAATATTAATCTTTCGACCGATCTACCTTTCAACCATAGATTTAAACTTGGCAAATACCTCAATCACTTCACTTTTCTTCTTGATTAGGCAAGACCACAGTTTTCGACTGAAATCATCCATGAATGTAACAAAGTATTTATTACCTCCAATAGAATCCACCTAGATATGACCACATACATCTGAGTATATGACTTCAAGAATTGCCTTCGACCTGCTTCCTGCATCCTTACTGAAGTTGTTCTTATGTTGCTTCGCCTGCACGCATTCTTCACACACTTTGTTTGGATTGTTGAATTATGGTAATCCTGAAACCATATTTCTTCTCTTCAAATCTATGATGCCTTTGAAATTGAGATGACCAAGTCTATAATGCCATATTCATTCATCTTTGTTGGCTACTGTTATAAGGCACTTATGCTCTATCACATTAAGCTCAATCTTGAAGATTCTATTATGAGACATTAAAGTCTTCAAGATCAACCTTCCATTTGAGTCGAGAACTCTCATCATCTTGTCTTTGATCGACACCTTGTAGTTCTTTTCGACTAACTGCCCTATGCTGAGCAAATTACTCTTCATGTCTGGTATGTACAACACATTTGAAATTACTGACCTCTTGCCATCTTTCCTCATAATCAGAACATCACCAACACCTTCAGTTGCTAGAGTGTTGTCATTTTCAAATTTCACCATGTTCTTCATTGAGGGCTTTATGTTGACAAACTAATCTTTCCTTCCAGACATGCGTGATGAGCATCCTGAGTCCAAGTACCACTGGTCCTTGAATCTCTTTTCTTCTCTTATTGTAACCATCAACAACGTCTCTTCTTCTTCATGTTTCACCAGCTTTGCATAAGTTTCTTGATTCTTCTTCTTTTCTGAATAATCACTAGAATATTGACCATACCTTTGACAATTGTAACACTGAATGTGACTCTTGTCTGACTTTTGACCACCACTTCTTCCTCTACATGCAGTACCACGTCTTTGGTTGCCTTGGCTCCAGGGTTTTCTCTGATTCAACCAGGTTCCTTCTTGCTGATTTTCGACCAGTCAATTTTTTGTGACCTCCTCTGCCTTTGTTGCCATTCCAGCTACCTTTACCTTTTCTTTCTCTTGTTGATTGAGCCTGCAAAGCCATATCACTCTTCGACTTTCCTGCAACTCTTTCAGCCATTCTTTGTTCATGAGATTCAAGCGTCCCTTGAAGCTCTTCCTTTGTCAATTTTGACAAATCTTTCGACTCTTTTATGGCTACTACCATGTGGTCGAACTTTGGAGTCAACGACCTCAAGATCTTTCCAATAACAAATATTGATGTCAACACTTCTCCACATACCTTGATTTGATTCACAAGTTTCGTAACCTTGGTGAAGAAATCAATTATGATTTCATTGTCTTCCATCTGAAGCAATTCATACGTCCTTTCGTGAGTTTGTAACCTCACCTCTTTCACCTTCCCCGCACCTCCAAACGATTTCTCCAGAATTTCCCATGCTTCTTTCGCTGACTCTACATCACTAACCTTTTCAAAGTTAATTGCATCAAAACATTGATGAATTATAAAGAGAGCTTTATAATCTTTCTTCTTCAATTCTTTATGTGCAACCTTTTCTTGATCTGTCACGGCTTCTACAAGCGTTGTTGCTATTTCCTTCACAAAATCCCAAAGATCTTGATAACATAACACAACCTTTATCTGCTTGCACCAATTCTCATGATTATTGTTCTTGAGAATCAGAAGATTTATTAGAAAATGCTCATTTGGATGATTCGTTGCCATGATGATTTTCTTCCCATGAATCGATTAACCGGAGCTCTGATACCAGATGTTAGAAATCCCCTAAAACCTATGGAGAATTTCAATTAATCTTGATGAACAAGATTGTTATTACTCACACAATAGCAATGAAAAGATAAGAACAATGGAGAAAGAAAGAAAGTAAAGAACGATGAAGGAGAAGAAGAATTAAAATTTTGCAAAGTTTCTCTCTGCCTACAAATTGTGGAAAACATGTTATTCGCTTTGCAACTGGAAAATATTGTGAATACAATGTTATGAATACTTTATTCACCTCATTATAAAAATAAGGGTTACTCCCTCTATTTATAGATTTAGGTTAACTTGGACCTCAAGGTAAAGCCCAAAACTATAAAAGCTCAAAATAGCTAACACTACTAAAATAGGCATAAGTCGAAATCTTGTGTGAAGTAATATGCTTCGACACTTCGACACACTAACACAACTCAACACACTAGGTGGTTCGGCACTTCCTTGTTCCTGTCGAGCAACCTGCTTCAGCACAAGGAATTACAATTCAACAATGTTGTCAAGTGATAGTATAAAGTTTGTATTTTCCGAGGATAGTTTATAATTTCAACTTAACAATTATCATGTTGGACATTAAAGTTAACCTGAGTTGTAAAAGTTAGGGATATTAATCATTCATAATTTATGATCAATCAAAATCCTCGTGGATATATAAAGTTGTAAAAGTTAGGGATATTAATCATTCATAACTTTTGATCAATCAAAACCCTCGTGGATGTATGAAAGCATTAACACAAACCAATACGTATGAGTATGAACATCGTATATTTTTCAAATTATAATATTTTGTTGTGAGTTATGACTTTCTATAATGATATTGATTTTTGTATAATTTGCTACAAAACATGAAATATTCGTAGAAAAAGCAATTGAAACAAGGTAAAAATTTATTGAAAATGTTAGTATAACCGTGTGTTATTATAATCATAAACTAGAATCGTTGTTTACCCTCAAATAACAAGTTTTTTAAATATGATAATATATATTAAAATATCAATATTACTTGATTCGTAAAAAAGATTAAACTTAAAGTTACTTACCGAAATGTTTTCATGATTATGCCTAAAGTCTACTTTCATTCTCATATTTCAAAATACATAAGTCCATAAAAAATTATTCATCCTTCAATTCTACTCAACTTTTCTCTCTTTTTTATAAATTCACGCAAATAGAAACCAATGTTATCACTCAATCAACATACAAATCACATTTTACCATAAATTTGAGAATTTTCTAAACAATCTTTCAAATCAATATTATAACACACATTTTGAAGGAATTTAGGATTGTAATGTGGCTTAGTTAGGGTTGGATAAATTTGAGAATAATAGGCTTTGTTATTTGGAGTTGGACGATTTATCTTTTCAATCATATGGTTTATAAACTTTCTATGTTTACCACAAGATACAATATATGAGTGAGATGATACTATCTTATATAGACTTGACTTTTTATTTTTAAGAATGCAATTTTTTTTTTCTTTCATATGAGTATCTTTTTTCAAAAATTTATCCAAATCTATCTATTTTAACAAAATTTAAGACTGTTATTTCAAACATAAAATATTATTATTCAATAAACAAACTCAAAGTGAGAAGTTGTACCTAATATATAGTTTTCTTATCACGCCCTAACTATAAAGAGATGTGGTTAATAACAAGTATTTTAGTTAAAGGTTTATAATATGGATTTTAACACAAAGAAATTGTGGCATGCTCAAAGGCTAGCAAAGGGGATACTTATAGTATAAGGGTAGTTTGAAAAGGTTCTAGGTATAAAAAAAATGTCTCGGTGTTTGTACAATATGAAAACTAATAGTAAAGAAAAGTATCTAATTTTATAAAATAGATAAATATATGGATACTCTCTTGCAAATAAGTAAAAAGTGAAACATGTTACTTAAATCTCACCAACATAGGTATCTAGAAGTTAAGAAGATCATTCAGATGAACTTCATTTTATGTTTTTATCATTCAATAAATCATTTTTAAGTTGCATAACCACTTGGACAATCACATGAATACATCTTGTATATTTCACAATTAAACTCTTCGTTATCATAAAAAAGAAGTGATATGCAATTGTGTAAACTCATAAAACAAACAAGTTTATTTTAAAAAGAAAATAAAAATTACAAAAAAATGGTGTTATGGGTAACAATCAATCATCATATTCTCGACTTCCTTCTATCTTTAATCTCAATGTAAAATTCTTGCAACAAGATTTATCTTAATAAACGGGGTTTAGAAATCTCCCTTAGTTAGAAAATACCTTAATGATGCATATAACTTTAGAGCCAATTATACAAGAACATAATTTTTCCCAATCAAATATCATTGCTAAGAATTCCTTTTTAATAGTAGTGTAGTTTACTTTATTTTCATTTAAGTATTTTGCTTGCATAATAAATTGCATTGGAAACTTTTAGCCTAACATTGGTCAAAGGTTAATCCTACCACATAATCACCAGCGTCACACATAAGTTCAAAGTTTAATTCCCAATTTGGGAATATGATTACAGGAACAATGACTAACTTCTATTTAATCAACATTATATATTTTAAGAATTCAAGATTGAACACCAAGTCATTTACCTTAATAAGGAGGTTTCATGATGGTTTTGGAATTTTAGATCAATCTTTTAAAAAATGTTGGTAAAATTTGACGTGTCCTAGAAAACTTTTCACTCCTTTTACATTAGGAGACAAAGGTAATTTTTCTATCGCCTCTATTTTGGCTTGATCAACTTAAATTCCCTTTGAAGAGATTTTATATCCTAAGATATCCCCTTATGTGACCATGAAATGATATTTTTCCCGATTTAAAACTAAACTAGTTTTAATGCATCTCTTTAAATAATATTTGAGTGATCACGATAATTATCAAACAATTTACCAAAAACAAAAAAGAATATCCATTAGTACCTCGACGAAATTTTCAAGCATGTAAGAAAATATAGATAGCACACACCTCTGACAAGTACTCAGTGTAGGGTAATCATGAGGGGGAAGCATGCACATTGGGTCAAATACTCACCTAAAGATCAAAGACTCACCCAAATAAGTGAGAGAGATATCACATACTCATTCAAAGCCTTAAGGTGATAGATGTATGAGTCCTCTTACTTATAAAATGCTCAACCTCCACTTTTCTAAGCAATGTGGGACTTAGAACTCACACTTGTTTCTCAATACAACTCACACTTGTTTCCCAATAATCTCCCCATCAAGTATGAGTCCATCCACTATGATCCCCCTCAAGCGAAAGCTCTTTCATTCACATGTGTATCCTGCCATTGAAAGACACATTTATCTCGTCATGGACACTTCAACATGACACGCTTCCTGACCAACGTGTCAAGAAGACTTTCGATACAAGGAGTTAGTCTCTTACTCGAACCATCGGCCCTGATACCGCTCATGGATCATGATAAGAGGGAAGCATACACATTGGGTCAAACAATCACCTAAAGGTCAAAGACTCATCCAAACAAGTGAAAGAGACACCACATACTCACCCAAAACCTTAAAGTGATAGGTGTATGGATCCTCTTACTTATAAAATATTGAACCTCCACTTTTACAAGTAATGTGGGACTTGGAACTCACACTTGTTTCTCAATATAACTCATACTTATTTCCCAACACTCAGCGCATTTCATATATCAAATATCATCATTTAATACATAAATACTCTAAATATGGGCTTGTAAATGATGTATCTTCTTAATCATCTAGATCCACTACTATTTGAACCATCTAAAAAAAGTTAAAATCTTGTCTTGGTAACCTTTGAAATATCTGATCCATGAATGATAAAGGAAATGGGTCATTTCTAGTAGCTTGGTTAAGTTTCATGTAGTCAATGCATATTCTCCAACTAGTAACAATACCAGGTTAGTATTAACTCATTTTTCTTGTTTCTGGTCACATCTATACCATATTTCTTTGGAATTACATGGACCTGACTTACCCAAGCATTGTTAGATATGGGACATATCATACCAACTTTAAGTAGCTTTTTCACCTCTTTATTTACCACTTTATTAGTTTTTGAATTTAGTATCCTTTGTGGTTAGAAAATTTACTTGTACTTTTCTTCTATCTTTATCTTATACATATATTAGGCTCTACTTATGCCCATTAAGTCTGAAATGTTACATAAATGCACACCTTTATTTTATTTTCAAGTCCTTATCAACTTTTCCTCTTCTAAATTGGTTAAGGCATTGTTAATGATGGTTGGTTTAGAAAAATCTTCACTCAACTATATATACTTCAAATGAGCTGGAAGTTATTTTAATTATGGTATCACTTGTTTTTGCTGCAATTTATCTTTCTGGATACTTTTGGTATACATTTTAGTTTATTCAAACCCGCTTAAATCTTAAAAAAATTTGTTAACCTTTTCAGTTTGTATGGATATAAGTATTCTCACAAAACCTTCTTCTCATTGTCCATTTCTTCATCGGTTGTTACCACAAAATTTACAAGGACTCTTTATAAAGGTATGGGTCTTGTTTAATCATATATTTAGTTCTCTATTAGATATCCAACCATATTGATTTTAAAGCAATGGAAATTGCTCGTTTTGATGAGCATCGCCTCAAAAACATTGAAGATGGTATTTTCGTATTGGAATCTTAACATTAGTTCCCCCATCTCAATATCAATCGAATCTCTCCCAGTAGTTAGAAATAGTCTTGCTTAAAGGAGAGGTGTTTATTAATCTTCATCCATGTCAAGGATCACAAAGTCAATTGGGAATACAAAGTCACTATTTTTCACAAATAATTCTTCCCTTGCACCATAAGAATATGTAATAGATTAATCAGGTAATGTTAATGTCATTCCTTCGCCTCAAAAACATTGAAGATGATAAGGAGTTGAATCATCTTCCCTTTCACATTACATTGAAGATGGTAATGTTAATGTTAATGATATATTAGTATAATGGTTTTTTTATTTCTTTTTCCATACTCATTATTTTCTCTCCACCTTTTTTTGTTCTTCTAACTTTTTCACTATTTTCTGTTTCAACTTCTCTCTCTCTCTTTCTCACTCTTATCCTCTCCCCCAATTTCCTGACTTAACTTCTTCTTCTGGCACTTAATACTAAAGGATGTGGGTATCCTTCTACTTCTCAAACTAATGTCATACCAATTATCCATCATTGGTGTTAGGGCAAGGGTGAATTGTGACAAAAAATATTTTTAAATCTTTAAATAAAAGGATTCATTTTACTTGATTCATTTTAAGAAAAGAGAATAAGCGGAGTTTATGCGCGAAAGTATGAATAAAAAAATATAAATAGATAAAGGAAAAGAAAAAACATCCCAAATTTACATTGGTTACACCTCAAACCATGTGACTCATTCCATACTCAAGGATTTACCCTTGATAGTTGCACTAACAACAAATATTTTATCACAAGATCATCTCTCAACCTTCCTACACCAAGCTTTTATCACAGGTTCAACTTGCAACTTTTATAATGATATATTATTTTACAAGATAACAACACTCTTGATTTATAATTACAACTCAAACAGATTAATCCCCAATTACACAAGATCAACTCTTTCTAAGTGTTTTTCTCTCTTAACACTAAGATACTTTTAAGTGTATATGAAATTTTTAAAAAGAGAGTACAGTTAAGAGAAGGAGTAATATTCATATTTCTTATGTGTTTTTCTACTGAACACAAGTTCTCTATATATGGTAAAAAAAAATTGGCCAAAAAGGAAATAATATTGGGTTGGATGCATACCATAATCGATTAGACTGTGACTCTAATAGATTCTCACCTAAAAAAACTGGAAAGATTTTGTTGGATCTTGTTGTGAATTGATATCGTCAAGAATAAACCAAAATATGAGATAAAAATTGAGTTTCTTAAACAAACACAAGAAACACTATTAGGTTTTAAGAAAGAGAGAGAAGAAGGAATAATAATAAGAAGAAGAATCAAAATTGGTTAAAACTGCTTTACTATTCACTTATTCAATAAGGGTTCAAAGATTACAAGTGAATAACAACAATTAGTCTCTCTCTCAATAACCTGAGAGAAACAATCTATTTATAGACCACTAAGCTAACTTAAGCAACAAGCTAACTTAAACAATTGGGTTTAAACAAAAGGCTCAAATCGACATACTAACTTAGATTACAAGTAAACATATTTCGACAGCATGTTAGAACACACTTCGATTATAACACGCATATCTTCGACTCCTGCATGCTTGAACAAACTTTGACTACAACATGTATAACTCTTGTCGAAATATCAAGCTATCTTTGTCGAGACTAGAGTTCAATCCAAAATCTCACAAATCTCGACCTTGGAACAAACTCTAAAAACATCAAGGGAACAAACTAGCTTTCTTCATGCAGCTTTATCAACTGCATACAGTGGAAAAACTTGCAGCTTGACAATGTCTTTGTGATCATATTAGCAGCATTGTCTTAAGTCGAAACCTTAAGCACTTAGACTTTTCCATACTCTATTATCTCTCTGATGAAATGCAACCTCACATCGATGTGCTTGGTTCACTCATGATAGGTTGAATTCTTTGATAGATGTATTGCACTTTGATTATCACATTTAATAGTGATAACTTGACCTTAAAGTTTCAGCTCTTTAGCAAAACCTTTAAGCCACAATGCTTCTTTCATAACTTCAGCGAGGATAATATATTCTGCTTTAGTGGTTAATAAGGAAACAACCTTTTGAAGTGTCGTTTCCCAACTAATTGTTGTGTGTAGCGGGGTATTCGTTACCATTAGAGATATTGACTAAATCCAAGGTAAATCATACAAGTCGAGTCGCCACCGCACTTCTATTTATCCAAAGGAATGGTTAGAAAGCGAACAAAAACCTAAAAGTTTTATCGAATCAAAAACTAGTAAAAATATCAGAGATCTGGATAAGGGGGTTGGTTATGCAATGGGAAGGTGTTAGGCACCCAAAGCATCCTAGGTACTCCTAGGGAGCCCTTTTCACATTTGTTGTAAGGTTGTTGTTTTTTTTTTTGTGAAAATTTATTTGTGCAAATATGATTGAAGGGATGAGAAAATAATATACAAATTTATTTACATTTTGTGTTTGAATGGATGAACCCATTGCCTACGTACCATCTAAAAAAAAGATTAGGATCAAAACCTCGTAGTTCGGGGTAAAAAAATTCAAAAAAAAGTTGGTGAATTGATTGGTCCAAAAACCTTAAGGTCTTTTGTTATCAAAGGGAGAAAACTCAACCTAAAACCACAAATCCACCATGTGAGGATAGCTTCAACATGCTAGTGAGGGGTTAACCTTATAATAAGCATGGAAGACTCATTGTCCATCACTAAGGATAAAGGTGAGTATTATATCTACCTCAAGGATAATTCAAACCTAATAGCTAATGGTTATAAAAAAAGGGGTTGATTAAGAAGGTGACCATTGAAACCACAAAAAGTATTTGAATGGGTTATATTTACCAATTAAAAGTATTTACAAAAATATGGTTAAAGTGGATTAAAAGGTTCAATTCAGAATAAGTGTTATAAAAAATAAGTTTTGAAAATCAAAAGCATAAGGCTTAGGTTTCTAATGTTGAAAACAAAAGTTATTGTTTGCACAAAAAGTTTTGGCTTGGGTTAGAATGGGGAAAAAGAAAAAAAGGGTTAAATTCCTAAACATACAAGAGATAAGGGAAAATAAAATAAAACCACATTAGGAGTTCCCCTCTTGAGATCATATTGATGATCCAAGTAGCTCCCATCCTTTGGAATAAGCAGTCACAAACAAATATCTCAAGCCATTAAGCACAGGTAATCGGAATAAACCTCCAAGGGGTATCCCACAAATAAAGTGGAATACCAGGCCATCTCTGCAAGAGTCATGTGAGCCCTCACAAAAAAACTCAACAAACAGGTTAGAGAAACAAGATAGGGTAATCAAGAGTTTCCCCCAAATCAAAATGTAACCACACGAATCATGCCATTAAAATTCACAAAAAAGCTCACAAAAGCAACCAAGGGCAGGAGGCCTAAACCTCTTGTCAAACACATACATTAAAAGGGTATCAAAAAATTTCAGGTTGAAAGTATAAAGTAGTGGAAATAGGGCATACCTGATTGGGGAGGATCAATTGAAATTAAGTTGCACCCGTGAGGTTTGCAGAGCAATCTGAGGGTTTATATGAGAGGGAATTGGTTCTTTGCCGATGAGTTCCCTTCAGCCTCTGGAGGTTGCTCTGAACTCTGTTAGCTCTTCTCTCACTTTCTTTTTCCTACCAGGATAATAGGAATGGCATGTCCTTTTGTTTCACTGAAACTCTGAATTTATAACCTGGTTTTTGTGGACCTGTGGGCTCAAATGAGAGAGGCCCAAGTCCAAAATTTTTTTTGTTATATTTTATTTATTTATTTATTTATTTATTTCGTTTTTTTTTTCTTTTTTTTTTCGTTTTTTTTTTAGTAAACAAAAGTAAGAGAAACAATGATGTATAATTCAAGCATGCTTGGTGATCTCAAACCAATCACAAGGAGTCCCACCCAAAGGCAAAGGGAACCAAGATGCTCATGATCCTTGAGGCTATGTAAATGCATTGTTATGATGCCATGAGGGATCTTAGGGTCAAAATTGGGGTCTTACAGATGCCCCTATTTAAGGTCATTCTAGCCGGAGAAGTGAAGGTTAAAATCTTCGTCTCGACGAGGTAGAATGGACTTAAATAATAACAGAGAGACAAATTTTGGTCCCTAAGAGACCTCATGATGCAGATGTATGTATGTAAATAGTACGAACTCTGTGGGGATATGTGTCCACAAAGAAGAAAAGACATTCGGAGAAACTGACAATCCATATGAGAAATACACTCAATGGGACAGAGACTCTGGGGACTCTTATGGGGATAGGAGAGGGAATAAAATGCGTGAGCAAGTCACGACTCAACGCTCGGGGAACAGAATTCCAAAGGGAAAATATCCAATGGAAAGACCCGAGCTGACTCAAAGGTGCATGTATTGGGGAATATGCCTATACAGCAAAAACTATCCACAACGGATACTTCGGATAAAAATCCGAATGAAAATAATCCACTAAGGGACTTCGCTGGGGATGCCTAAAAGGACACTCCTGGGGAAGCAGCGGGACGAGGTATTACCGGTTACTGGGTAATAAGCTCAAGGAGACATGTGATCTGATCGCCGGTATGAGGGTGAGATACAACATGCCCGGGAAGAATGAATATCTAAGACCGGTATAAGGGTGAGAGATATCAATCAACCAAATCATCTAAAGAAGACCTAAAAAGGTATATCTCAACTCAGGAAAATCTGACTCCACAGAGGACAAAAAGTCATAATAGGGAGCAGAGAGGAGGGAACACCAGGGATACCGGTTACTGGGCATATAATAGGTGACCAACCAAGGCGTGAATTGGGGAATATTCCCAAAACACTCATCATCCAAAAGAGGGCTAAAAGCAAACTCGATGATAGGATGGATATTCGACTCCGTAAAGGGGGTACGAATCTTACTCGACTGGGGAAGAACAAAAGCTTCGACCAAAGAGTGCATGAGATATACTATCTATTACCGTCAGAACGTAGATAATATACTCGCATGGACGATTATCCACAACCGGTTACTGGGTTAATAAAGGATAAATCGACCGAAAAGAAAAGGCATCAGGATACCGAAACTAGGTATATAATGATGACCAATCAAGGCGTGAATTGGGGAATATTCCCAAAACACTCATCACCCAAAAAGAGGGCAAAAAGCAAACTCGATTATGGGATGGACATTCGACTCCGAAAAGGGGGTACGAATCTTACTCAACTGGGGAAGAACAAAAGGCTTCGACCAAAGAGTGCATGAGATATACTATCTATTATCGTCAGAACGTAGATAATATACTCGCATGGACGATTATCTACAACCGGTTACTGGGTTAATAAAGGATAAATCGACCGAAAAGAAAAGGCATCGGGATACCGAAACTAGGTATATAATGATGACTAATTCAGGGGAGGAACAATCGTTACTAACAACAACAAGATAGACGAGAGATGACCCGCTGGGGATAAATTGCGTAATTAGAGCAATTATCCAAGAGATATATCACCGGTTACTGGGTGGTATACTAAAAAATTAAGGAATGTCAATATCGAATTTTGTATAAAGATAACCAACAAGGAGGGAATTACATCTACCGGTATGAGGGTAGAGAACCACAAAAGAGAGTACCCGTCATCGGTTAGGATGAACAACAATCAAGGTTTAACTCTGCACGGGGACAAAATGGGGTTTACAACTACCGGTTACTGGGTAGTAGACCACAAAAATATGACTTACAACTACCGGTATGAAGGTAGAGAACCACAGACTCTGCCGGGATAATAATTACTAATTATTGAGCGATTATTCATTTACCACGGGGAAACAGGAAAAGAGTCTCAAGAGACCGATCTAGGATCAAACTAGATAGGCACACCAAATCAAGACTTGTCCCGGTGAGGATATAACTTAATGGGGAAAACCATCCCAGTATATGTGTTGGGAAGGAACAAAAACAATCAACATCCACGAGGATATAACCCGTGGGGAATATGGAAGAAAGGATAGAAGCTTTCTGCTTATGGAGCTGACTCTATATGGAGAGATCAGACACACACGTCTGCTTGGGGAAGTATATCACCAAATAGCAGGAGACAACAAACAACGATATATGGCAAAGAATGCAACATGAATACCTGAATGTTATAATTATGCATGAATATGCGTGGTTTATGTATGATGTATGCTGACAGACAGACATATCTAACACAACCAGGTCCAGGAATTAACCACCCGGTACTACATCTCAAGAGAGAAAGCCAAGTTCACCGGAGAGTATCCAATCTGCTGGGGATCAGAGATACCAGGAAGCAAAGAACTCTGCAAGGGATGAATCATCAATCATTCCAGCTGGGGACGAGAGTTATCATAGACAAGGTCCACCACACCAACAACTCTACTGGGGAATCTATCCGAGGAGATAAAGGATTTATCGGGATCAACCACCAAATACCGCTCTTGCCCAAAGAGATCCAAGCTACTGAGGAAGAAAGATTGCTACTCTGCTGAAGGGAAGAGAGGTGACTCTCAACAAGCAATCCACTTGGTCGGATAAACCACAAGGGGTTCCGGAGGGAGGAGATACAGTCATGCCAGGAATATGGACAAAAATCTTACCCTGTTGGGGATCGTACCATCCTTGGGAGAGCACTGAGGATCTCCTAAGTATCCTTTCGTCATTGTGAATGTTCACTTTGTTTAAAAACAAATTATAAAAAATTTGATCGTTTAAAACAATGATATTTTCTTAATCAAAACATGCAAAACATTTGTTGAATAGAAACAGATAAGAGTGCCAATAATTGGATAAAAGGCTCAAATTTATTTGATAGAATGGTAGTCTGCGAATGGCAAGACTCCATAGATCTTTACAAATTTGAAATTGGTGATATATATTGGAAAAGGGCTACATTGAACATAATGACCATTTCTCCACCAATTCTGAATCCGATGTATTTGAAGCTTTGGCTGATAATGAGCAAGGAACTCTGACGGACGACAGTTGTAGAACAAAGTCTTGTCAGGATGCAGTTACTTGCCAAATCCCTAATTTTTGCCTAGATTGCCCCAGGATGAGGTACTCAATCTAGCGGGATACATATATCATTATTATATATTTTTTGTGTCTCTAACTTTTGCCTGGATCGCCCTTTCGGGTTTTCAATCCACCGAGACGCTCATTTTTGCCTAAGCCGCCCCTTCGGGTTTTCAACTTAGCGAGTTATTCAGTTTTTTTTAGGCGAAGTATTTCTTGACTGCATCTGAATTCACAGGACGAGTGAAATCCTCCCCATCCATAGTTGTAAGTATCAAAGCACCGCCTGAAAAGGCTCTCTTAACAACATACGAACCCTCATAGTTCGAAGTCCACTTGCCCCTGGAATCGGGCGCGAAAGACAAAACTTTCTTGAGCACAAGGTCACCTTCTCGGAACAGACGAGGCTTGACCTTCTTATCAAAAGCTTTCTTCATCCTCTGCTGATATAACTGACCGTGGCACATGGCAGTCAATCTCTTTTCTTCTATCAAGTTCAGCTGGTCATAACGACTCTGAACCCATTCAGCATCAGTCAACTTGGCTTCAACCTCCGATCTTGACTTAGCGATCATATCGTCAACGTACACCTCAATCTCCTTATGCATCATGTCATGGAACACGGTAGTCATAGCTCGTTGATACGTGGCTCCGGCGTTCTTCAAACCGAAGGGCATCACTCGATAACAGAATGTTCCCCAAGGTGTGATGAATGTTGTCTTCTCCATATCCTCGGGTGCCATCTTAATCTGATTATATCCGGAAAATCCGTCCATAAACGAGAAGACATTGAATTTAGCTGTATTATCTACCAACATATCAATATGTGGTAGAGTGAAACCATCTTTTGGACTAGCTTTATTCAAATCTCTAAAGTCCACACACATCCGGACTTTTCCATCTTTCTTAGGCACGGGCACAATATTGGCCACCCATTAAGGATATGTAGAAGTCACCAGGAACCCGCATCAATTTGCTTTTGAACTTCTTCTTTGATCTTCATTGTCATATCAGGATGAGTTCTTCTGAGCTTCTGCTTTACAGGCATGCACTCAGGCTTTAGAGGTAGGAAATGTTGCACAATATCAGTATCTAGACCAGGCATGTCTTCATATGACCAGGCAAAGACGTCAACATATTCTCGTAGCAACTTAATCAACCCCTTCTTAACAGATTCTTCTAGGAGTGCCCCAATCTTTACCTCTCGCACACAATCTTCAGACCCCAAGTTGACTGTTTCCAGATTCTCAAGATACGGCTGAATGATCTTCTCTTCATGCTCAAGTAGTCGGGTGATCTCATCAGGAATCTCTTCAACATCATCTTCCTCTACCTCAAATACAGGGAATTCAAAATTGGGAGATGGTGTTGGGTCATTATGTTTAATGGGTTTAGAAATCAACTTGCATAATGATTTTGGATATGAAAAGCTTTAGAATTCAAACAAGGAAAATCATTATGCAGATGAAAAGATTGATTTTATTCTTATTTAGGGTTTTATATGATCACCAATTTCATGCAAAAAGCGAAAAGGGAAAATAAATGGAAAAACAAACATTTAACATGAATTTATTGAATGAAAATATCATTGTGTTTATGCGCCAACAATGTCATCACTCCTCCTTTTGGCATGGGAGAAGGGTTTTTAAACAAAGTGATCATTACGTTGACTTATGGACAACTGTTGGAATATCCACAGCGACCCAATTGTTGGAGACCCCTCCAGGGATGATAAAATTGCCAGAATCCTTTGTATCTTCTTCTAAGACGGCAACAGCTCCTCATCTAGACCAGTGTGGATACAACCTCCACTCTTGAATAAACCTTGCTTGTTGAAAGTACCAGAAGAAAAACCTATGCCATCCCGGATTCATTGTCTTCTAACTCAATCATTTTTCCTAAACCAGTGGTTGCACCACGCTCAATGGCCAACTTTGCATCTTTGTAGGAAGCAAATGAAGGAGTTCTCTTCTCAATAGGCTCAGCTATAGATAAAGCTTGGAAAGGAGTTCCAATTTCAACCTCAGCATCTATATAAGAGAAGGAAGGCAAATCGCTAACCAGGAGAGCCCTTTCTCCCCTTACCACCACCAGCTTCTTGTTCTTCACAAATTTCAGTTTCTGGTGTAGGGTGGACGTCACGGCGCCTGCCTCGTGAATCCATGGTCTACCTAAGAGACAACTATACGATGGGTGAATGTCCATAACCTAGAAGGTAATCTGAAAATCACTTGGTCCGATCTTGATTGGGAGATCAACTTCCCCAATCACAGTTTTGCGAGACCCATCGAAAGCCTTCACAACTACTCCACTCTGCCTCATGGGGGATCCTTGATATGATAGCTTTGAGAGAGTGGACTTTGGCAATACGTTCAATGATGACCCAGTGTCCACCAGTACATTGGACATGGCGCCGTCTCTACAATTCATAGATATTGGTAAAGCCAAGTTGTGGTCTCTTCCCTCCTCAGGGAGATCAGAGTCACAAAAGCTCAGGTTGTTACAAGCAGTAATATTTGCAACAATGCTATCGAATTGCTCCAAAGTGACATCGTGATCCACATATGCCACATCCAACACCTTATGCAGAGCCTCTCGGTGTGGTTCTGAATTTAAGAGTAAGGATAACACAAATATTTTGGATGGCGTTTGTAGAAGTTGGTCTACAACATTGTACTCGCTTCTCTTGATGAGCCTCAGCATCTCATCACAGTCTTCTTTCATATTGCCACTCGGGCCAACAGAATTAGGAGTTTTCAGTACGGAGGAGGGCTTAACAGCAAGTGCCGGATTCGGAGAATTAACAGCGTTTCCAATCGGGCGTTCAACAAAATCAACATTAATTTGAGGCTTCAGCGGCGCTGAAAACACACGGCCATTACGGGTCAAACCGCTAACATTGGCAATATTCACAACAAAAGAAGAGGGTAAGGACACCTCTTTCCCATTCTCTACTGCTACGGCATTGTAGCGATAGGGAACTGCTTTTTCAGAAGAGTAAGGCATAGGACCAGCAGGCTTAATGATCAGAGCGGGAGAAGCCTTCTGCTTGCTACCATTGTACTTGATGATAACAGGCTCGGGTATCCGGAACACTGGGGATATCGCATTGACCTCAGGCTCATTTTCATCAACACTCCTGTTTTGAAGGATCTCAATGACTCCTTCGTCCAGCATTTCCTGAACATCCTTGCGCACCTGGCAACAACCCAATCGGTTAACAGAGCAGACTCGACATCTATCATGGTCATGCTCGTAATGACTGTAGTCACATAGCAAACGATGCATCTGGACCAGAGATTGTCGGATATGACTGGCATACTTGACTTTGTATTTGCCAGGGCACCCCTGGACCATGTTAACAGATTTCCCATGCTCGGGTAATGGGTTCTTCTTCACATTAGGACCTACGTCCTCAAAACACAGAATTCCACACCTCATAAGGTCCTGAACCTTGGTCTTCAAAGGGTAACAATTCTCCACATCATGGCCGGGAGCACTAGAATGGTAAACACAATGTAACTCGGGCTTATACCACCATTGGGGGTTAGCAGGTATAGCCGGTGGGTATCTCGGAGTAATCAGCTTCCTCTCTATCAAAGAGGGATATAACTCTGCGTACGTCATAGGAATAAGATCGAAGGTGACCCTTTTCCTCTCGTAACTTGTATTGGTCTGATTACTATTTCGAGGCTGGTAGGCCTGCTGTTGCGGACGGAGCTGTTGTTGCTGATATTGTTGATTGTCTCTGAAAGCATGTGCTATATGAGCCACCTGGTGCTAGTTACCGACGGGACGCTCGGTCTTCCTCATCACAGAGGGTCTTCTTGGTCTCTCATGGGAGGTCACAACATGTGCCTCTCCATCTTTCTTCTTTGCAAATGCCCCATAACGTTTGGCAAAAGAGCCTTCTTCTCTGGTTAACCGTCCTTCACGGACCCCTTCTTCTAGACGCGTCCCCATATTTATCATCTCGGTGAAGTCAGAAGGAGCGCTAGCAATCATCCGCTCATAATAAAAAGAACTTAAAGTCTTCAAAAAGATCTTAGTCATCTCTTTCTCTTCTAGCGGAGGCACGATCTGTGCTGCCACCTCTCGCCACCTCTGGGCATACTCCTTAAATGTTTCTTTATCCTTTTGGGCCATGGCTCTCAATTGATCTCTATCGGGGGCCATATCCATGTTGTATTTGTACTGCTTGACGAAGGCCTCACCAAGATCATTGAAGGATCGGATGTTCGCGCTGTTTAAACCCATGTACCAACGTAAAGCGGCACCGGACAGACTGTCCTGAAAGTAGTGGATGAGTAGTTGGTCATTATCGGTTTGAGTTGACATCTTCCTGGCATACATGACCAGGTGGCTGAGAGGACAAGTATTTCCTTTGTACTTTTCAAAGTCAGGGACCTTGAATTTCACAAGGATCTTCACATTTGGAACCAAGCAGAGTTCGACAACAGACTTGCCGAAAAGATCCTTCCCTCTGAGAGTTTTCAATTCCTTGCGAAGCTCAAGAAATTGATCGTTCATAGCATCCATCTTCTCATAAACATCTGGACCCTCACATGGCTCAGAATGATAGATGGTGTTGTCTACCCTAGGCAAAGTATGCACGACAGGAGGAGGAACAACAAGGACCGGGCTAGATGCCGGCATAGAAGCAAAGGCTGGAACAAGACCCTCAGGCATGAAATTGGGAGGCATCCCCCACGGGAACCCGGTTGGCATGCCTGTTGGAACAAAGTGCGTACTGGCAGCGGGCACAGTAGAGGAGACAATCTCGGAGATGACTGTCCTCTGGGGAGGAGTTGATGGTGTCGGAGAAGACTGGCTCTGGGCAGCCATGAATGACTCCATTAGGGCAGTCAATCTGGCCACTTCCTCTTTCAGCTCGCGGTTCTCTTGCTCTAAGTGATCCATCAGTCTTGAAATGTTGGCTCTAGTGTAGTACCGGTGAGTCAGCTTGTCTTCAAAATAAATGAAGGACACAGAGTTAGACCACAGGGCAAGGGACCGGAAACAAAACCTGTTTATGCATATGATGCATGCAATGTTTGTGCATATGATTTGTTTTTTATTTCAAAGGAACTTTAGAGTTTTATTTGCAAATTCTGGAAATATTAAGCATTTTATCACATATGGAAATATCTCATCAAATAATATCAGGGAAAAGAAGTGCAGCATCGTCAATCATGTACAAGAGAAAAGGAAAATAATCATCCTATGGATCCCTAGAAACAATCATCCAAAGCTCGGGACACAGGAAGATAAGATGCGTGAAGCCTCTTCACCTCCCTCTCGTAGGCTGCCTCCATATCGGCCTTCTCTTTGGCGAGTCGATCATACCTCCTCTTCCAGAACTTAGAAGACTGAGGAAGTAGAGAAGTTCATACATCATCAGGGTCATCAATAACCTGATGCTCAAGAAACTCAATCAACGTATCCTTCTCCTTAATCTGCTGAAGCAACTCTTCACGTTCACGGATCCAGGCACGTGAACGGTCTTCGTCTCTCAACTCCTCTACTCCTTGATTAGGGAGGGTTGAAGGCCCAGCCATAATCATAGGTGTAGGTCTCGGATACTCGTAAGGCATGAGATACTCAGACGCCCTCTTCCTAACCCAAACAGTGTAAGGCTTCAAAGCGATGCAATTCTTAGGACCCAACTCTTTCCGTCCTTTCCTATGAATCTTACGCCAAGCACGGACCATCCTAGCTTTCAAGCCTTGGGGATCTTTACCATCCTGAAAGAATACACCCTCTAACAGAATGTTATTGGGTTTATCCTTTAAGGGGAACCCAAGCTGCCGACGTGCCAAAACAGGATTGTAGTTAATCCCACCACATGTACCAAGAAGAGGTACATTGGAGAATTTGCCACAAGATTCAATAATCTGCACACCATCATACACACGGTTATACCAAGAGATATCATCATTAGTGAGAGACACGAGTCTCGTGGACCACCGTAGACATCCCTTATTCTCCTTGAAGGCGACCGTCTGCGGTAAGTGAGAAATAAACCACTTATACAACAAAGGCAAACAACACACAATGGCGCCACCACCCTTTGCATTCCTCATATGCAAAGAGAAATAGGTATCGCCCAACAAAGTCGGAACGGGATTAAGAGTAGAGAAGATCCTAATAGAGTTCACATCCACAAACTTGTCGATGTTAGGGAACAATACCAATCCATAGATGAGAAGTACAAATATGGCTTCAAAGGCATCCTCACTCATGGCCTTCCCATATATAGTAGCTTGAGCAATGAGGAACTCAGAAGGGAGACCTTGAATTCCACCTTTGGTAGTCATATGAGCACCAACCAGAGATTCATTTATGTGTAACATGTCAGCTATCTCTTGAGAAGTGGGAACCCTTTCCAAGCCACTGAACGACAACTAATCCAGAATAGGTATACCCACAAGATAAGCATACTCCTCGAGGGTAGGCAAAAGTTGGAAATCCAGAAACGTGAAGCAACGGTACAAGGGATCATAAAACTGCACCAATACACTCATCAATCCTTCATCCACCTGAGTAGTCAGAAGAGGAAGAAGCTTCCCGAAATGAGCCTTAAAACCCAAGGGATCTAATACATAAGATGTCAAATTCCTTAACTCTTTCAAGTCTGGTTGTCTGAAACTGTATTTCTTTGTATTCCTTCTTTATCTTTCCATGTCTGAAAATTTTGCAAATAAACCCCCTTAAGTTCCTTGAAAATTTTCTTATTATTTTGATGATATGAATGCAAATGGGTGCATGAATGCATGAATGCAACAATCACACTCAAGGATAAAACAAAGCACACCAAACAAAGGTCATGGGATGGATCATGTTATCCTTAATATCAACCATCCATTTTGGTGGATTATGGTTTACACCTTATCAACACCCAAGTTCCATTGATATTAAGGATACCTGAACGGATCAACCATGAATCAAGGGTTTGTTACAAGTCACGAGCATGGAGTTTAGGTTAAGAACCACCCAAAAGGGAGTGTACTAGGGTTTAAACCTGCCACACATGTTCTACAAGAGGTTCCCATAGTCATCATCCCATCTTTTGGATATTATCGGAGAAACGACTACTTGTATTCCAAAAATATTCTCAAGAGAGACTCTTATGAGTGTAGTATCGCGTAACAATCGTATCAAATCTTACACTTGAACGACCTTCGCACTACATCCTAAGAATAGGCCAAGATGGGCTTGGTAAACTAAGGTCCTTGGCTTCTAAGGTCTATATTGGAAAGAGTAATGTCTAACCACAACTTACTCTTGTGACATTATTGATCCCAACATAACCTCCACCAAGTGAATGAACTTGCAAGTCAACTTGCTAAGGAATAACTCCACACAAGTCGGCAAGACTATGCCATTCTCCTATCCTAAGTGCACTCGAGTTCGGGTATATAACTCATCTCACAAAGATCACCAAGCATACAAGGACTTAATATTCAAGCAATTCAATCATTACATACAATACAGTAATCCCAAATTGCACAAAAATATGTCACAAAAAAAATATACAATACAATACAACAAAAATGAAAAGTAGGCAAAACCCACTAGGATACTTCCCCAACAGAGTCGCCATTTTTCTGTAGCGGGGTATTCGTTACCATTAGAGATATTGACTAAATCCAAGGTAAATCATACAAGTCGAGTCGCCACCGCACTTCTATTTATCCAAAGGAATGGTTAGAAAGCGAACAAAAACCTAAAAGTTTTATCAAATCAAAAACTAGTAAAAATGTCAGAGATCTGGGTAAGGGGGTTGGTTATGCAATGGGAAGGTGTTAGGCACCCAAAGCATCCTAGGTACTCCTAGGGAGCCCTTTTCACATTTGTTGTAAGGTTGTTATTTTTTTTTTGTGAAAATTTATTTGTGTAAACATGATTGAAGGGATGAGAAAAGAATATACAAATTTATTTACATTTTGTGTTTGAATGGATGAACCCATTGCCTACGTACCATCTAAAAAAAAGATTATGATCAAAACCTCGTAGTTCGGGGTAAAAAAATTCAAAAAAAAGTTGGTGAATTGATTGGTCCAAAAACCTTAAGGTCTTTTGTTATCAAAGGGAGAAAACTCAACCTAAAACCACAAATCCACCATGTGAGGATAGCTTCAACATGCTAGTGAGGGGTTAACCTTATAATAAGCATGGAAGACTCATTGTCCATCACTAAGGATAAAGGTGAGTATTATATCTACCTCAAGGATAATTCAAACCTAATAGCTAATGGTTATAAAAAAAGGGTTTGATTAAGAAGGTGGCCATTGAAACCACAAAAAGTATTTGAATGGGTTATATTTACCAATTAAAAGTATTTACAAAAATATGGTTAAAATGGATTAAAAGGTTCAATTCAGAATAAGTGTTATAAAAAATAAGTTTTGAAAATCAAAAGCATAAGGCTTAGGTTTCTAATGTTGAAAACAAAAGTTATTGTTTGCACAAAAAGTTTTGGCTTGGGTTAGAATGGGGAAAAAGAAAAAAAGGGTTAAATTCCTAAACATACAAGAGATAAGGGAAAAGAAAATAAAACCACATTAGGAGTTCCCCTCTTGAGATCATATTGATGATCCAAGTAGCTCCCATCCTTTGGAATAAGCAGTCACAAACAAATATCTCAAGCCATTAAGCACAGGTAATCGGAATAAACCTCCAGGGGGTATCCCACAAATAAAGTGGAATACCAGGCCATCTCTGCAAGAGTCATGTGAGCCCTCATAAAAAAACTCAACAAACAGGTTAGAGAAACAAGATAGGGTAATCAAGAGTTGCCCCAAAATCAAAATGTAACCACACGAATCATGCCATTAAAATTCACAAAAAAGCTCACAAAAAGCAACCAAGGGCAGGAGGCCTAAACCTCTTTTCAAACACATACATTAAAAGGGTATCAAAAAATTTCAGGTTGAAAGTATAAAGTAGTGGAAATAGGGCATACCTGATTGGGTAGGATCGATTGAAATTGAGTTGCACCCGTGAGGTTTGCAGAGCAATCTGAGGGTTTATATGAGAGGGAATTGGTTCTTTGCCGATGAGTTCCCTTCAGCCTCTGGAGGTTGCTCTGAACTCTGTTAGCTCTTCTCTCACTTTCTTTTTCCTGCCAGGGTAATAAGAATGGCATGTCCTTTTGTTTCACTGAAACTCTGAATTTATAACCTGGTTTTTGTGGACCTGTGGGCTCAAATGAGAGAGGCCCAAGTCCAATTTTTTTTGTTATATTTTATTTATTTATTTATTTATTTATTTTCGTTTTTTTATTTTTTTATTTTTTTTTATTTTTTTATTTTTTTTTATTTTTTTTAGTAAACAAAAGTGAGAGAAACAATGATGTATAATTCAAGCATGCTTGGTGATCTCAAACCAATCACAAGGAGTCCCACCCAAAGGCAAAGGGAACCAAGATGCTCATGATCCTTGAGGCTATGTAAATGCAATGTTATGATGTCATGAGGGATCTTAGGGTCAAAATTGGGGTCTTACATTGTGCCAAACATAGTGACCACATATCCATAAATAGATTTTATGGAATAAATACATCATGTATAATCAGAGTCGACAAATCATTTAATTTTGAATTTGCTATAGTCACCACAGGCTCCACCATAAATAAGTACTATGTTTAGAGACCCATTTATGTACCTTAGAATCCACTTTAATGTTTGTCAGTGCGCCTTCCTATGATTGGCCATATACCTACTTACAAGGCTAACTCCATACGTTATGTCTGGCCTCGTACAGACCATAACATGCAGCGAAGAACCTATTATATTAGCATATAAAATTCTATTCATATAGGCTCTTTCAACTTCAGTACTAGGACTTTGAGTCATACTCAGTTTGAACCGAGGATTAGTAGGTATTACAACTCGGGCACATCCATATTTGAACTGAGGATTAGTAGGTATTACAAACCTGTGCGGGCAAAGCCCACATGATTTCTAGTCATGCCCGATAACCACTCTCGCACATCCATATTTGTGTAAATATTTTACGGTTTAGAACATTATATATTATGAACATATTGAGGAATTTTAAACTTGAAAATATTCTATAGTTTTGTTAATTTTATTTAGGAGAGATAATGTTGTGGGAGACCTCATAATTGGTTAGCAGTAAATATGATTCTACTCCCAATCGAGACTCAATTTTGTGTTGGTGTAAGCCATAGAGGCCAATACTTTTGGTACTTGTATCGAATTATTTATTAATAATAAAAAGTTTTTTCTTTATTATGTTTGTTTAATAAAGTCCCTAGAATAGCTAGTCCGTTTAATGTATCAAGTGTGACTTAATCATGAGATCCTATTAAACATAAGGACACATTCTTAAAGTATTTGTAGTTGAGCTTTGTTGTAAAGTGGGATAACATTAAAGCATTAAAACTATTATGTATATAGACTAATGATCATATATCATGGATCATGGATAAGGAGTTATCAAGTCTTAAATATATGTATGAATATTAAGAGTAATATTTATACTGGATTGACCCACTATGAGAATAATATATAGAATGTTATGCAAAGTGTCATAAGTTATTCTCATGGTGATAGTGGTGTATTAGTCTAATGCAAAATACGGTATATATGATATACCGTTTCTCTTTCGGTCATTCAAACACTTAATGGTTATTTTCCTTTGAGCGATCAATGGTCATTTGCTTCGGAATCCGGCGATAGTATGATGAAGCAATGATGTGTTGATCAATCATACTGAATTAACAACCGAGGTGTGTTTGACGGTATGAAATTGGTACATTAGGGTTCATGACGGTACAAGGGTTGTGTTGTCAAAGAGTTATGCAATTAGGGTTGTGACCGCGCAAGAGTTGTGCTTTAAAGTATCAAATGTTGATGTTAAAAACGACGTTGATTTCAAATGAATTATTCATTAAAATTTTGGATCGTGGCGCTGCCCCTACAACCCCGCAGGGGCGCTTCTCCCTTGACCCCCGTCCGCTGAACGGGCAGCGGAACCCCCGGTTAACTCTGCGTAGTGTGATCAGTCGCCGAAATTTAATTTGGTTTATTTAATTGACAAAGTTTAAATTAATAATAATAATAAATGTGTTTATTATTATTGTCTTGGGGTGATCGATTATGGCCTTAGTTTTTACTTTATTTTGTTTTGGGATTTTAAAATACGACCTGCGTGTCGTGCCTCTCTCTTAATCTCTTAATATAACTTCTTTTCTCATCTCACTCCCTTGTATGTAAAACGAGTTTCTTTTATGTAATGTAATGTTATGAAGAAAGAGAAGAATACAATATCAAAGGAGGACAACCTTTAAGATCTTGCTTGGAGAAGCTTAGATCGTTATTAGGTTAGCTTAGGTTCTCTCATTGGCTTGGGAGAACAATTGCGCTAGGGGCCATAACTGTTTCATTTTGTATGTATGTTAATGCATGTGAATGTATGTTGATGCATGTGAGAGACGATTTATATGATAAATAAGCCGATGAGATCAGAATAATTGTAAATTCCCTCAAATTAAATATTAAGTTTATGATTTCCAAGTTTTAGCATTCATCAAGACTAGTATCGAATAATGTAGGTTTCGCCTACGCGAGGTGCATGTTTTATATTAGTAAGGATGGGATAATTGTAATATCCAATTGCTAAAACAATGGGTCAAACTTAACTAAACAAATTATAATAAGATTATATATGTTTAGAAGCAAGAGTTGGAAATGATCCATATGATGGATTGGAATAAGGAGTTATTCACCCAACTAAAATATTCGAGAGTTGTATTAGATACAATTGGAAGGAGTTTCTACCTAAATAACCTAGTTTTGTATAATCCGCCTACGCAGACTTAAAACAAAGTGAAATGTGGATCTCGACCCAATAGAAAATCTTCCAACGAGATTTTCCGAATCAAATGGTGAGGGTCATTTGTTTTGAGTAAAATAGTGGGAGCATATTTAATTAAAGGCCTAATTAAATATGTTATTGATACTTACATTTTCATTATTTTCATGTATATTACCATGACAACAAATACCTCTAACAACATTTTTGTGATAAATCCTTGATAAGGAAAAATTGTTCGGGACAAATTTTCTGGATTGACACCGAAATCTGAGGATTATCCTCAAACATGATAGAAAGTTGTATGTCTTAGAGAAACCTATTCCTGAAAAGGAAATTGCTAGTTCTACATCTAAGGCAAAAAGAGATGCTTATAAGAAGCATGTCGATGATGCAAATGAAACTGCTTACCTCATGCTAGCTACCATGAACTCAAAGTTGCAAAAGCAACATGAGAACATGGCAGTGTTCGATATGATCGAACACCTGAAGATGCTCTATCAAGAGCAGGAAAAGCATGAAAGGTTTGAAGTTTCAAAAGCCTTTTTTCAAGGTAAGTTAGCTAAGAGAGCCCCTGTAGGTCCCCATGTGCTCAAGATGATTGGGTATGTGGAGAACCTTGAGAGGTTGCGTTTTCCCCTCAGAAAGGAACTTGCGACTGATTTAATCTTACAATCATTTCCAGATCGATTCGGTCAATATGTCCTTAATTTCAATATGAATGATATGGACAAATCTCTTCCTTAACTTCTAGCCATGTTAGGAACTGCTGAGCAAAATCTGAAGTCAAAAGGGGAGTCCGTTCTGATGATCGGAAATGGAAAAAGATAGATAAAAAGACCCACCAAGCAGGGTGATAAAGGGAAAGGCAAGGAAGTTGCCAAACCCAAACTCATTGCTCCTGCTTTGAAGCCTAGTGGAGGCATAGCAAAGGAAGGCACCTGCTTCCATTTCGGTAAGACCGGACATTGGAAGAGAAACTGCCCAAAGTACCTGGAAGATAAGTAGAATGGAGTAGAGACTTCAACTTCAGGTATTTTTGTTATTGAAATTTATCTAATTCTGCATCATGGGTATTAGATACTGGATGCGGTTCTCACATTTGTACCAATGTGAAGGGGCTAAAAAGGAGTAGATATTTGGCAAAAGGTGAAGTTGACCTATAAGTTGGCATTGGAGTATTGAACATACCAGCCAGAGGAGGTATTTAGTACTTCATCACATTTACTGATGAGTAGATATGGTTATGTGTATTTAATGAAACACAAATTAGAGTCCTTTGAAAAGTTCAAGGAATTCAAGAATGAAGTACAAAACCAAATAGGTAAGAATATTAAAACTCTTTGATCAGATCGAGGTGGTGAGTATTTAAGCCTAGAGTTTGATGACTATCTGAAAGAGTGTGGGATTCTATCCCAACTTACTCCTCCTGGAACACCCCAATGGAACGATGTATCTGAGAGAAGAAATAGAACCTTGTTAGACACGGTCTGATCCATGATGAGTCACGCCGATCTTCCAAACTCCTTTTGGGGACATGCACTATTGACATCAGTTTACACACTTAACCGTGTTCCATCCAAAAAAGTTGAGAAAACACCATATGAGATATGGAGTGGTAAGAAACCACATATGTCTTACATGAAGATTTGGGGTTGTGAAGTTTATGTGAAACGACAAATTTCAACTAAGCTTGAGCCCAAATCTGACAAATGCTTATTTGTGGGATATCCTAAAGAAACAAGAGGGTATTACTTCTACAATCCTTTTGAGGGCAAAGTGTTTGTCACTTGAACTGGAGTTTTCCTAGAAAAGGATTTTATTTCCAAAGGAATCAGTGAGAGGAAAGTAGAACTTGAAGAAATTCAAGAATCACAAAGCATTGATACACCTATGGAGGAATTAGAGCAGGAAACAGAAGTAGTTGTAGAAGAGCGACCTGCTCAAGTAGAACAAGACCAGCGTAGGTCAAGCATGATACGTTACCTACCTGAGAGATATCGATATCTCATAACTGATCAAGGTGATGTATTACTCATGGATAAAGATGAGCCTGTGACCTACCAATAGGACATAATTGGTCTCGAATCTGAGAAGTGGCTAGAAGCCATGAAATCTGAGATGTATTCCATGTACACAAACCAGGTTTGGACCTCGGTAGAGCCTCCTATAGAAGTTAACCCTATAGGATGCAAGTGGGTCTTCAAAAAGAATACTGACATGGATGGTAAAGTACATACCTATAAGGTAGTATTGGTTGCAAAAGGATATAAACAAATTCATGGGGTTGACTATAATGAAACCTTTTCACCAGTTGTAATGCTTAAATCTGTTCGGATTTTACTTGCTATCGTTGCATATCATGATTATGAAATATGGCAGATGGATGTAAAAACGACTTTCCTTAATGGGGATCTTCTTGAGGATGTGTACATGACACAACCTGAAGGATTTGACATACCAGAAGAAGCCTAAAAGATATGTAAGTTACAAAGATCAATATATGGATTGAAGCAAGCTTCCAGAAGTAAGTTGTTGCCTCAAGTATATTGTTGCCTCAAGTGCAGCAAAGTAAGTTGTTTGGATCAAAAAGTTCATTAGTGAACTTGGCATAGTTCCTAGCATTGTGGATCTCATTGATCTCTATTATGATAACAATAGTGCTATCGCACAAGCTAAGAAGCCTAGATCTCACCAACGATCCAAACACATACTTAGATGTTATCACCTCATTTGAGAGATAATAGATAAAGAAGTTGTGAAAATATGCAGAGTACCTACACTTGACAATATTGCTGACCCACTAACAAAGCCTCTTGCGCAGCAGAAGCATTATGGCCATACTAGATCTATGTGCATTAGGGGTATGCCTGATTGGATCTAGTGCTAGTGGGAGATTGTTGGTGTAAGCCCTAGAGGCCAATACTTTTGGTACTTGTATTGAATTATTTATTAATAATAAAAATCTTTTTCTTTATTATGTTTTTTAATAAAGTCCCTAGAATAGCTAGTCCGTTTAATGTATCAAGTGTGACTTAATCATGAGATCCCATTAAACATAAGGACACTATTCTTAAATTATCTGTAGTCGAGCTTTGTTGTGAAGTGGGATAACATTAAAGCATTAAGACTATTAGGTATATAGACTAATGATCACATCTCATGGATCATGGATAAAGAGTTATCAAGTCTTAAACATAGGTATGAATATTAAGAGTAATATTTATACTGGATTTACCCGCTATGAGAATACTATATAGAATGTTATGCAAAGTGTCATAAGTTATTCTCATGGTGATAGTGGTGTATACCACCCTTCGACCTGAAACTACTATGGACCCTAGATGTAGAGTCAAGTGCCTTATTGTTGACCAAACGTTGTCTGTAACTGGATGACCATAAAGACAGTTGATGGGTACTCCACGAAGCATGCTGAGGGACATGAGTGACTGTAAGACCCCAATTTTGACCCTAAGATCCCTCATGCTATCTCATCATATGTATTGGCATTGGGATCATACCTTGGTATCCTCCTTACCCCTCATCCACTAGGTTTGTTTTGGGAGAGATCACCAAGAACTATGTGATTGTATCATACTTGTTATTTTATCATCTTTACTAACTAAAATACCAAAAACATGTCTTTGCATTTGTTTAACTCTTTTGTAGGTAGGATACATGATCACCTTTGATTTATCAAGTTTACATCTAGGGTTTAAGACCCTAATTGCTAAGAGCTCAACCAAGAAATGAACCACAATGGCTCTAGGAATCATATATGAGTCCCTATTATCTTTACATGGTATTATGATCAATAATCCTTCAAGAGTTTGGAATTGGTTTGCCTTGGAAACCCTAATGCATCTGGGTATCTTGTGTAACTTCTTCACCAAGATTCTTCAATAATTGCTCAAATATTTAAAGGGGTACTTAAAATATCATCATATTATGCATATATGATCTTACATGAGTCCCAAAAGTCAAGAGAATTGCAAGTTAGCAAGTTGGTTGATGATGGTTGACCAAAGGAATTCATCTATTCAAAACTGGGGTCCCCTAGACCCTATCTCCTACAATATTTATCATATGAAAATGATTCTAAGAGCAATGTTATTGTAAATGACATTACAAACAACTTTCATGTTGAGTTCTAGAGCTATTTTTTCTTGGAAATTCATTTTTTATGGTGAAAGATTATAGGTCATTTTGTTTAAACCCTAATTTGGAGGTCAACTTCCCAAGGCCATAACTTGCTCAATTTTTATGAGATGAAATATTTCCAAGTTGCAAAATCAAATTAAATGTGTCTAATTCAACTTTTATGTTTTGAGTAAGAGCTAATTCAACTTTTATGAGCATGTGATATGAGGATACATTATAGGTCATTTTGGACCAATGCCATTGAACAAGTGATTGTCCTCAACTTCAAAAATGCATAACTTATTCATCTCAAGTCCAAATGAGGTAAAATTGGTGACCATTTTGAAGTATTTTTAAATAGATACAACTTTGATGAAGACACATTTCTCATTTGAAGCTCACATAAAAAGTTATCCAAGGTGGAATAAGTGAACATATGGCTTTACACTTAGAATTTTTTTTGATATGTTAAAATTTCCAAACTTCCACCTCAAAATTCATCATGATGCAAGCTTTAAATGGAAAAGTGTTCAAATAAGAGTTGTTCCTATTGATATAAACTTTCCAAAGAGTCCAATTTCATCCATTTTGGACAAGGTTTGAATGGTCTACGTATGGCTTGGACATGGCATCATCATTTGGCAAGATCAAAACTTCCAACAGCTGTACACATTTGCCTTGCAATCCAATTCACTTTCAGACTCATTCACACTTGATTATGGACCTAATTGAGTGACTTCATGAGCCTGTACACGCCCATGAAAGCATGCATCATCCATTGCCAAATTTGGATGTTGAATTTGAAGGTGCAAATATCACAAGCTGCAACTGTAAATAGAGGTCTCTAGCATCAGAATTAAGGACCCTTATGCGCTAGCTTTGCTCCAATACCTCAAACCCTCACATTTGAAAGGAGAAACTTGAGAATTTTCTTTGAAATTTGAGTTTGAATCTCACTGTTTAGAGATTCAAAACTCCAGGGATCCAAAGCTTTTGTTCCATTCTAATCTACTTTTGCAAGCTTCCTGAGTGAGATCAAGCAAGAATCAAAGCAAGAGCAATCGAATTCTGTATAACATTGAAGGTATTTTCCATATTTTTTATTCTCTTCGATTCTCTCTCAATTCTCATCAATTCTCTTGGATCCTTGGTTGTCTAAAGTTATACCAATGTAGGCAATAAGATTGAGTTGCTTTGAGGTCAAATCGAAGTAACTCGGTTCATGTACCTCAAATTTCAACTCCATGTATCTCTCAATATACTTGGAGTTAGGATGAATTGAGGACAGATTCGTGATCAGTGCCATTTTTACTTTGAAATCATGTCCCTCTTTTTTATTTTCGTGATGGTGATGAGTGAATCGGTTCGGCCAGAGTCGTTTGAGAAGATGACCGACGTTTTGCTCCGGTGATGAGCTGGAATGGTTCAGAGCCACATGATCATTTCATTTTGTTTTAATCACGAGTGTTGGCTTTGAATACCGTTTGTGTGGCACGCTGACTCAAGTGCATGGTGGAACACGCGTTTGGATCCACTTGATTTTCCACCTCAATTAATGAGGGAGATCAAGTGGTCCACATTTTTTTTATTAATTGATTTTCATTTTAATTGTGTTATTTTCATTAATTCATATTAAATTTAATATTGATCCAAAAAATATAAGAGTTTCACCAAAAAAATTTAAATAAATTCCTCTTTCATTTCTGAATTAAAATTATTTTTTTGGATCATTATTAATATTTTTCATGATTTAATTGATTTTGTGAATATTTTTAATTATTTAAAAATACTTTTAAGTTTCCAAAAATTATGAAATTTTTTCTCCAAGGTCCTTTGACCTTATTTGATCTATGATAAATCTCGTGGTCTTTTCTTTGATGTTTTGATGAGGTTTTATGAAATTGATCAACCATTATTTAATTTGATGCATATTTTTATTATTTTTAATTGTCTAAATGCCAAATAAATTGTGTAGAGCCATTTTAATTGACTTGGTGAGTTTGACTTGTGTTGTTGGGTCTTGGTCAAGGTCGGTTTGACTTTGTTAGGTTAAGATCATTGGATTTAAGGGATTGATGGAATGTACATTCCATCTTCCAAAATGAATGAATGATCTTAATTTGGTAAAAGTCCTCCTTTAACCAATTTGTGTTGAATCCATTCCTCTTCCCTCTTCATCTCATTCCACTTCTTTATTCATTCATGTCATGGACCTAGGATATCTCTATATCCTAAAGCTAGTTGATTGCAAAATCAACATGAGTATGTATGAGATTAGGTCCACCTCTTTGCATATTTTGTGTGTGTGTGGTATGTTTAATGAGCATAGTCCATTATACTATGTCTCTAACATGTATTAACACCAAAATTCTATTGTCCGACCTCAAATAGTTGTGACTTCTACATAAGTCCAATTATGATTACTTAACATAGCACTAAATTTGTGATACAAAAGGCATAACATTCTAGTTAGTGAGATTGTAAGTCTCCCTTCTTTCATGGTATTGTGTGGAAAATTGGCCTTTTTACCTTCCTTTGGAAGATGTCTTAGTTCAAGGATCCATGCTTGTGATAAGTGGGTTGAGTGTTCTCCAAAGAATGACTTAAACAAAACAAAGCAAAAGCAATACTCACTTCTAATCAACTAATAACTAACATTTAATTTCAAGTCATTTACTTTTATGCACTTTAATTTTTAAGCTTTTAATTCATTTGCCATTATTCATACCATTCAATTTGTTTACTTTAATGCTATTTTCACTTTGTCCACTTGGGCCATATTTTGTGATACATTGTGTTTGTATATACTTGTTTGTTTGTTTGTTTGTTTGGTCTTTGACCTTAATGTATATAATAAGAACAAAATCCCTAAAAACATCTTGTGTGGACTATTGGTTTGATTTGAGACTATTTGACTTAGAATTTAAGCAACATTCCCTATGAAAAGGACTTGGCCAATGCCAACTTTCATGAAACCAAGTGCTTGTGAAGTGAACATTCATCTGATAAAATATTGAAGATCCATTTGAGTACATCTGCAACATGATCATGTTAAAGCTGTTATTTTGAACCTGCGTCTTATGCCATCTTTGAAGTCATCTGATACATGGGAAATTTTGAAGAAGATCATGGAGTTGCTAAGCTTGGATGTGGCTATCTTTATTTGATGCCTTGCTCTTCATCTTGCTATTTGTGTATTGATATTGCTTGATTCTAAAGTCCAAAGGAAACATTGGGTTTCTATATGACATTCTTGTCTATTGGATTGCAACCCATTGTCAGATCTTTTCAACTCTCAACTTTTAGATTTGTGCTTAGGATTAGTCTCTTTATCTCCTCCCCACTTATTTAATTTCAAAATCTCTCCCCCTTTAAAAAATCTTCTTTGCTTGTATCTGTTTTTTTAAAACTTTGACCATATTGCAAATTAGAAACTCTAACCTTATGCCATTGCATTTTCAAACTCATTTTCTTAAACAAATTTGTAAATAAACTTAACTATACTCGACTTAAAATTTTCAAAAGACAAAAAGAACTAAGACCCATTCAAACCCTTTAGGCCCTTTGTGCCTTTGTTAAACTTAAATTTTGTTAAAAGTAATGCACTCATTTTGAAATTGATACCACGAACTATGAGGTTTTGATCCCTCATTTTTATATTGGTACGTAGGCACAAATCCGAAGGTCTTGTCAAACACAAAAATATAATTAATGAATTCTTTTCTCATCCCCTCATTCCATTTATCGCAAACATCATTTGTACAAAAACACATACGCAAACAAGAAAGGGCTCCCTAGGAGTACCTAGGACACTTTGGGTGCTAACACCTTCCCTCTGTGTAACCAACCCCCTTACTTGTAATCTCTGGCTTTTTATTAGTTTTGATTTGAAAACTTATTATCTTTTGGGTTTTGTTCGTACTTTTCCTTTTTCCCTTGAAAATAATAAAAGCGTGGTGGCGACTCTGGTTTTATTGACGTCTAGCTTATCACTAACTTGATGGTCATGAATTTACCGCTATAGTGACCTATATGGAATTTGCCCATCCTGCATAACAGGATAAATGTCTAAGGGCCCAATATTGAATTGGACAAGGATGACACGGTGTAACACCTCAAAATTTGCCCTCCTCTCTTGAGACTAGTTTGACACATTGCATTTCATATTTTAGGGCATTAGGCATTGCATTTTTGCATCTCATGTAAAATGAGAAGGTCATCTTCCAAGGTCTTTTCAAAAGATGGAGAAGTTACATGATTCAAGCCTAAGGGTCTCTATGAATTGATGATCAACCATCTGAGGGTATGGGCTTCAATTAGGGTTTCTTGATTCTTTAAAGGTCTTGAGCATTATCTTGTTTGCAAGGATATATTACCATCATCATGGTTCTATCATCATCAAGGGTTGCAGAGTTTATTCTCAAGTTCCTCTGAATTAGGGTTGTGACCTCTGGTCAACCCTAATCAATGCCTTTCTTCCAACTAGGGTTTCTCAAAGAGATGAGGTATTTGCTGGGGATGAGGATCACATGATTATTATAAGGGGCTTACATAAGCTAGGGTTTCATTTTTGAGCAATTTCCCCAAGTGGTAAAGGCCCAAATTCATCAGGGCATTTCAAGGTCATCTGAGGACCAAAAAGTTAACTGTGCAGTCAACTGAGGGCTATGAGGTGGGGAAATGAGTTGAGACACCTCAATCATGTTCAAAATAGGTCCATTCATCAGTCTAAACATTCATCTTGAAGATTCAAAGGTCATGGCAAAAGTTACTAAAAATGGAAAGTGACCTGTAATTCAAAGTTTCCAAATTTGGCAAGTTTTTGGTCCACATTCAACTTGACTTTTCAAGGTCAAAGAAGTTTCAAATGGATTTTTGGTGAACATGAAAGTTGTATATCTTTGTCTCCCCTTTCCAAAAAGCCCTAATTAATGTCCATATGATGAATGGTTAAGGAGTTATGGTCATTTGATCACAAGGTGTACATGGAAATTCAAAGTGGCATAACTTTTGATGCAATGCTCCAAATTGGTCCATTATTTTTGTAAAATACTCCTCATGACCAATACTTCTCAAAACAAGCCTTGCCATGCATGGAAAAAGTGTGTATGGTCATCATTCCTCAAGTGATCATTTTGGAGGGAATTTCCATAATTCAAATTTGGCTTATGATACAAGCAAAACAATTAATTCCATGTTGATCCTTGGCTGATTTTAAGTGAATTCCAAGCTTAACATGAGCATGTGCACGTGTGTTTTGGCCATGCAAGTTCAATGTGCAATTTTGCAAGACACTTCAATTCTCACTAATCATGATTAAACAAAGCCTAATTGGGATTTCAGCATCATTAGCAAGTGGTATAAATACCAAACCCTAATCCATAACTGCCATAACAACATTTTCAGATCTCAAATTTTCAAGTTCCCTCCAATTTTCTCTCTATTTGATTCTTCAATTTCTCCACACAAACACCAAAAATTCTTCAAGATTCTTGATCATCATCCTTCATTGATCAAGAATCAACCTCTGTTTTGGACAATTGAGCAAGATTTGGAGCTGTTCAAGTGCATCTTCATGGAAATGGATTTTGGAAATTGAGCTAGATCCAGGTGGTTTCAGTTGTTGATTCTTGCACAAAGCTTCAAGACAAGTTCATAGAAGTAGATCTGGAGTGGATGAGTGCTTGAGGACGCGTGTACAAAAACCTTCACTTCAAGGTGAGTTGAAATTCGATCCTCTCATTTTGCTGTTTTATGTACATAGATGTGTAGATCTCACTTAGTGGAGTATGTGCATGTGTTCAGAATTAAAAATGGATGAGAATTGAGCATGTTATGTGAACTTTCAATTTAGATCTCAATAATGTTTTCGTTCGATCTGGAGAATACATGAGGAATTAGGTTTAATTGAATTGATATTTGGAATGTGCATGAGAAGAGCTTTCGAATGGTGTATAATTTGTGCATTTCTGGAAAAAATCATGTTGAACTCCACCGGAATGTCGCCGGAGAAGACGACCGGAGCTACAGCTCCGGCGTCTGGTATTTGCTAGGGTTTTTGCTTACCTGGATCCATGTGTGTGTTTGCATGTCCATTTGATTGGCTGATATTCGTTTGACTTTGCCACGCGTGTTTAAAGTGTTGACGTGTGCATGCTGATTCATTAAATGAAACACATCGTTTCATTGTGCTTACCTGTTTGCTGCGTGGCTCATGCGTGTCTATTTGATTAGTTACAATTGCTTTGACTGCTTGCGTGTGCGTTTGACTTGCTTAGTGTGCATGATGACTGTGTTAAATGATGCTGTGCGTTTTGATGTTCAAATCTGGACCGCTGGATTGCTTTTGGGCGCTTCATCGTGTGGCTCTCATTTATTCTGATTTAATTTGAATTTTGTTTTTCCCTCCATTTTATTTTGCCATTCCATTTTATTTTTCTCATTTAGAAAAATCATTAAAAATAGAAAAATGATCCAAATTAACTCCAAATTTTTTTCCTAGTTTTGTATGAATGCCTACTATTTTTTGGTATTATTTTTATGATTTGTTGATGTCTGGTTTTTGATTTGTGAATTTTCGATTGAACCTTGTGTTAATTTGATATGTTGTGTTCATGGCTTTGTGAAATCTTCATCTTTGATCCAATTGATCTGAATTTTTGCATGCTTGATCTTCATACATGATGTGA
Source organism: Lathyrus oleraceus (assembly GCF_024323335.1). Classification (NCBI taxonomy): domain Eukaryota; kingdom Viridiplantae; phylum Streptophyta; class Magnoliopsida; order Fabales; family Fabaceae; genus Lathyrus; species Lathyrus oleraceus. The sequence continues at coordinate 503,636,596 of NC_066584.1, forward strand.
ATTTTTGATCACTGGTTTGGATTTTTTCTCATATGCTATCATTGTTTTTGACACATGAAGATGTATGTGACAATTTGTGTCACATTTTTGGCATTCAATTTGTGCATTTTTGTTCATCTATCATTTGAATCTTTCTGGATTTGATATTTTGCATGTTGATCATTCATGATATGTGGAACTTGCATAAAAAATTTCAAGGTCATTACATGCTTTTATGTTTTGATTTGGATTTTCTAATTTGGATGTCCATTTTGTGCTCATTTGTTGGTATTTGCATAGCATGAGCCATTTGAGGTACTTGCCTTATGAATTGATGTTGGTCCTTTTGAGGACATTTTATTGAATGTTTGAATGTGCAATATGTGAAAGATTGGTTTCTGTTTTGTTCATTTAGTTTGGTTTTGGACCTAGTCTTTGTACTAGTGTTTTGTACATGAACTAACCTTGTCTTGTGTTTCAGGTTTGGACACTTAGCATTAATGGTTGAGTTGCTCACCTTTTGAGATGCAAATTGAATTGTGTTCTGACCTATTTGTGTTTTGTAGGGATTTAAGTTGATGTGTTGAGCTCATTGCCTCATTTGATTGCTTGACCATTGTACATTGAGTTGTGTAACAGTTGGATGGTTTCACTATTTGTTTTCTGATTGTTTGTCTGAGATACTAACTGGTTAGCCTTTGTATAGGTACCTTAGTTGCTTGCTTGCTTTTGCTTTTGCATGAGCCTTGGATTATGGTTGATACACCACTTAGGTAGTTATCTTCTTACTTCATGTAGTCTGAAGTCCTGTCACCTTTTTGGCAGGCATTTTGCTGGCAAGTCCTCCTTCAGAGGCTCTGTTTGTGCTTGTTTACATTTGTGCCAAAGACCTCCAAGATGAGGCATGTGACATTTGATAAGACCTCCAAGAGTAGAGGCAATTGACGGATAAAAGGGATTAGTAGCCAATCCCCCGTTATTCAGTGAGTCGTTCTTTATGCTCGCACTACGTGCTGATGCTTTTGAACATGTACCCAAGATCTTTGTCCAGAGTCTGTCAAGTGGAATAGGGTCCCTCTTTTTGGATCCCCACACTTTCTTTGATTTGAGCTCACCCCGGCCAGGGTTAAGAGCATGAGGTCTCATCCTCATTACCATTTTGATCAGCTTCACCCTAACTCTTAATGTTAGTGGTTAAGAGCTACAGATTACCCCTTACAGTTTGGCTTGTTTGTCGAGGTTGATATGACCCCTCTTGACTAGAGCCTACCCATTGTTTGGGCCTCTTGTATGGATATAGTGTGTGATGCTTGTTCACTTGTGTTGGTGTGTTTATCTGCTTTCCTCTTCTCGTCTCCATTTCTGTAGGAGTTGTATGATTGATTGCTGAGGAAGTTGAATGCATGTTAGGGACCTCAACTTAGGGATAATTGATTGCATGACAACTATTAGGCTCGAGTCTTAGTTTCCCTATTAGTTTGTCGTTTCCCTGGTCTCTGGTTAGGAGAGGGTTGTACCCCTGTTAAGGGGAACTACGTCGCCCTGATTCTCATACCAGATGAGATACGTAGGTAGGAGGTTGTAAGCAATCTCTCCGGGCAACCTTTTTGTTTTTGTTTTGTGTGTGTGTACCCTTTGTTTGTCTTCTTTGGTGTGAGTACCCGTTTGTTCAGCGTGTGCGCGTGTTGTATGTTCATTACCTTGAGGATTTCTTCTGTCATCACTTGGGGTTCAGATTGGGGTTCACCTATACTGATTTGGGGTTCACATTTGGGGGTTTAATTGTATCACTTGGGGGTTTAATTGTATCACTTGGGGTTCATTTATGACGATGGTCATTCATATTGGGGTTCATCTTTGGGGTTCATTTGTGGTGACTGGCTGGATAGTTAGTTACTTTGTTGGGGTTCATTCTGATAACCTTTTTCTTTGGTGTTTGCTGGTTAGCGTTTGTTGTTGTTAGGAGTCGGGTGTAAGTCCATGTATTGGCATTCAATTTCCTTTCGTTTGGTTGTTGTTAGGAGTCGGGTGTAAGTCCATGTATTGGCATTCTGTTTCCTGTTGAGTGTTTCTTTTGATGTCTCAGCGTCCCTTTTTAGCGTTTTGTTTCGGCGTGCGTTAGCCGAGCTACAAGTGCTCTGATTCTTCTCTGGATAGAGAAGATACGTAGGCATAGGATGCGATATCCTAGCGAGCATGCCTCATTTTCTCCGAACTACGTTGACTCTGATGTTTGTTTTTGACAAACTACGTAGGCCCAGGATGCGACATCCTGCCGAGTCCATTTCCTCCATCTCCTTTCACCTGTTTTCTTATTTCAGTTTGTGCAATTTCTTTGAGCAGTTTTATTAGCAACCTTTTTCCTATTCTTTGAGCTATCTTTTGAGCGTGGATCCCGTCGAGTACGGCGGACGTGAGGGGTGCTAATACCTTCCCCTTGCGTAACCGACTCCCGTACCTTATAATCTCTGGTCGTAAGACCGTTCCTTTCCCTTTCTTAGGTTAGTCCTGCGCTCCCTTTCCGTCATAGGATGAATAACGTCGGTGGCGGCTCTGTAAACAGTATTTTTTCCGTCGGTTGTTTTTCACGTTGTGACACACGGTCTATGCCTTATGTTCAATATAGACATAAGGGCAAAAGGGTAACTATACACATAAGTATTATCACAAAAGAATTTGTCAGATCACATGACATTTTCGTGTCTTGGGTAGCAGTGATGTGTTGCTAGATACCGCTCACTGTTTATTATGTTAAATACGTGATTTAATATAATTACCAATGTTGAGAGAACCTACAGGGTCACACACAAAAGGGTGGATTGGTGAGAGATAGAGTAAATAAGGAACACCTAAGGTACAATTTACTTAAGTGAATTGTAGAACATCGTATGGTACGATGCACTTAAGTAGAATATAAAATATGGTAAGATACCATGTGCTTAAGTGATTTTGGTATATCATAAGATATGAGCCATATACACTTAAGTGGACTTTTTAGCTTACAGCCCACACAAGTGGTTCTATAAATAGAACCCTTGTGCAGAAGCATTTGTACATATGAAATTTTGTTTCTCTCTCTCTCTCTCTCTCTCTCTCACACACACACACACACACACACACACACACACTCAAAACCTTCATTCATAGCAGCTAGCACTGAGATTGAAGGAATCTGTTCGTGTGGACTGAGTAGAGGCGTTGTCACCATTCAACGTTCGTGATCACTCCTTAGATCTGCATCAAAGGTTTCAATCGCCACAAGAGGTAACGATTCTATCACTGATTATGCCCATTCGTAAAGATCACTAAAGGAGAAATTTTTTAATTTTCGCTGCGTTTTGGATCGCTATTCTCCTTCATTTTTTTCATCAAGTCGTGAAACATTAACATTATCCATTAATTTTAACAAATATTTTTAATGCTTCAAAGTTTCAGTGTTGTCTTTATGACTGCTTTCCAAGTATTGTTGTCCATAGACTTGAGAAAGGCAACCATACAAGACTTCCAATAATCATAGTTTGTACCATCAAAAATTAGTGGTTGATTCATAGATCATCCTTTTTTAGCATTGTCTATATTGACCAGAATGTAGAGAAAATCATGGAGCTTCTCACCCAACCAGAATATGGTGTATTCTCTGTGTTAATTCAGAGTGCACAACCTAAGAGGTAGTGAATTAGGTTATACAAATTTTCACATTTTTTAAATATGGTTCTTGAGATCTTATTTTGAAATATTTTTATGAATTTATAAAATAAAGGCAAGAAAAATAAATGCATAAAGTAAATAACACAAGGATATACATACTAGTTCTCATTTCCAATCAACGGTACATCTAGTCCCCTTACATTCTGTGATAGATTTTAAATATTGTTAGATCTTTGTACAAGTCTCACACCAAGACTTCTCCTACAATCTTCTAAGAATAACAAAGAAGCACACCAATTCCTTGATTTCACAAAAACACCAACAATTAGGATGGACTTTGAATCACTCTGATTCAAAGGACTTTTTCCAACAAAATAGAAAGATAACCCTTCCTATTTGAAAACACTTGTAGAAAGAATAACCACTTTCTTACAGACAAAAACCACCACACACTTGGTGAATAAAATACAACAAACTGTAAAATTTAGTGCATACATACTTTGTAGCAGGCTTGATAAAATTGAGATTTTTTTCCTGCTTTTCTGATATATTTACAATTCAATCTTCTCCTTCAATGAACAAATAAAGATGATATAAAAATTTAAGTTCTCAATTGTTTTCACTAAAAAATTTCACATAAGATTGAAAATTATGCAGGAAAAAGTTTCTCTATCAATATTTTACTGACACTTGAAACATATGAAAAATGATTCATGAATGAGGTAATTTGATCAGTGAAAAATTCTGCAATTTATATGGCACAAGAAACCTCTTGTAAACAATGGAAATGCTTAGAAAAGTCATAATAAAAATTGCAATGGTTTGGAAAAGGTGTTATGAATATGTGCCTTCAAAAGGTTTAGTACTTATTCAATTTTTTTAAAGTTTTGCAAATGACAATCACTTGCATAGGCATGACAATAGATTGCTTATCTTTGAACATTAAACAAATATTTAAAATTACATAGTGCATTGACAATCGATTTCTTGGGACAATCAATTGATTGCTTCAAGAAAAAATTAGAATCAGAAATCAATTGCTTAAATATGACAATCTGATACTTTACTGAAGTTTTTCAAATTTTGCTTGGCAGAGATTTAGGATAATAGATTGTTGCCTCATGTAAATCGATTTCTCCATTAAAAACATGAAAAAAATTCTAATTTAAAAAATATAACTTGAACCAATGCATGCTTAAAAGTTTATGATTAATTCTTGAGCACATAAACCTTATAACAACTAAATTTCACATCGTAACTTGGTTTATGATCCAATTCCATTGAAATCCAAAAACTTATGCAAACGTGATACTTTGATTCCATCTTATTTTCTTTGATATGTCTTCTAAGATAAACTTTCGTCTTCATCAAAACCATGCTAAGAAGGATGACAAATAGAAAGACAACCCTTCCTATATGCAAACACTTGTAGAAAGAATAACCACTTTCTTATAGACAAAAATTACTATACACTTGGTGAATATAATACATCAAAGTGATAAAATTTAGTACATATAGACTTTGCAGCAGTCTTGATAAAATTGAGAGTTTTGCTGCTTTGATGATATATTGAGAATTCAATCTTCTCATTCAATAAACAAATCAAAATGATATAAACATTTAAGTGCTCAAGTGTTTTCACTAATTTTTTTCACATATGAATGAAAATTATGCAGGAAAAAGTTGATGTCAATATTTTATTGACACTTGAAAAATATTAGAAATTGTTCATGAAAGAGGTAATTTGATCAATGAAAAATTCTGCATTTTATATGGCACAAGAAACATCTTGCAAGCAATGAAAATGTTTATAAAAATTAGAATAAAACTTGCAATGGTTTGGAGAAGGTGCTAAGAATATATTCCATTAAAAGGTTTAACACTTATTCAAATCGTTTTAAAGTTTTGAAGATGACAATCAATTGCATATGCATGATAATTGATTGCTTTCCTTTTAATGTTAAAAAAAATATGCAAAATTACATAGTGTCAATTGATTTCTTAGGAATTTCAATTGATTGCCTCGGGAAAAAATAGAATCAACAATCGATTGCTTTAGTAAAGTTTTTTAAAATTTGCTTAGCAGGGATTTAGGACAATCGATTGTTGCCTCATGTCAATCGATTGCTCCTTTGAAAATATATAATCTTTGCTAAGTTAAAAAATGTAATTTGAACCAATGCATGCTTAAAAATTTATAATTAATTCTTGAGCACATAAGTTCCACATTGCACCTTGGTTTATGATCCAATTCCATTGAAATCTAAAAAACTTCTGCAAACTTGATACTTTGATTCCATTTTTTCTTCTTCTAAGATAAGCTAAAAATGATGAACATATTTTCTTTACAATCCCCCCTTTTTATAATGACAAAATACATTTATGGGATTTTTTTGTTTGACTTTTGATTTCTCTCCCTATCTTGTATATCTCCCCCTATCTTGTATATATTCCTGCATTTTGCATATTTCCCTTTATCTTTTGCAGTATTTTCCTGTGATGTCTATGGTATCCTAAATAATAAAAATAACAATCCTCTATATTCTCCCCCGTTTTTACATTATTAAAAAGAAAAAGAGTAAAATACAAAGAAGTATAATAATATAAGGTAAATTATACACCAGATATAAATATACTTATCTTCTTCACAATACTAGCATATAAAGTTAAAGTTGATATCAATATTGATGCTTCTTTAAATATCATTCTTTTAGTGAAACTTTTAGAATTGACATATCATATGGTCTTGTATCTTAAAAAATTAATCTTGATTTGTCAATACTAAGATATAATCTTCAAGTACCTACAAAATAATTAATAGTGCTTATGTACCAAATATTCTTTGAGTCCTCTTGGGTTAGAGTCATTCCTCTCCCATACATACTCACCATAAGGAATACTATAATTTCTTATGTCATAAGTAATAGAAGTATGAACTTTTGCATTAAAATAAAAATAAGTAGATCTACAAACATGATTCCTTTTATTGACATAAAAATCATCTCTATTATAAGGCCTTTTGAACTTTCATTGATTTCTTATTGTTGAAATTGCTAGTAGCCTTTACAAATTTAGTTTGACTTGTACTAGGTATGTCAAATTTAGAAAAACCAAGTCCATAATAATTACTTAAATATTTTTGACTACTTAACACATTTTTTAAACCAATTGGACATTTTTCATATTTTACGATCACTTGGTTTAACTCAACAACTTTAGATTCATGATCTTGACATTTATTGTATATAAATTTTTTTACTTCTTCTATTCCCCTTTTGTATCATTAGCCATACTTTGTAGTTTTAAAATAGTTTTCTTTTGACTTAAACATTGTCTATAAAGTTTTAAAAATTCTTCATGGAATTTATTAAAAGCATTTTATAATTTATCATATAAAGGACTATCATCAATTTCATAATCACTAATCTCATGTTCTTCATCATTTGAATGGTGTGATGCCATAAATGCCTTTCTTGCATGATCTCCATCTGAAGATGAACTTATTTCATTCTCATCCCATGCTACATATGTTTCCTTTGGCCTCTTGTCCTTCTTACTTTTGAATTTATTTTTCTTTTCAAGTGTAAGACATTCACTTTTGATATGTCCTATTTTTCCACATTCAAAGCATGTAACCTCCTTATTGGTGCTTCTTTCTGAATTATCTCCTTTTTGCTTTCTTTTCTTAAGTACTTTTCAAACCTTTTGATAAGATCATCATCATCTTCATCATTAATGGACTTATCCACTTGATTGATATCATGGTTTTTTAATTCTAGTTTTCAAGGGAACATCTTTAGAATTCTTTTCTTGATCTTCATGCTTCTCCAATCTTTCAAGTTATATCTCATGCTCTTGGAATTTTTCGAAAATGTTGCGGAAGTCATTTTGGATAGACTTTTCTTTTCTAATATCTTCGTCACATTTGGTTGACATGCCTTAGTTAATGACATGAGTACTTTGAGATTTAATTCATCATTAGTAAAAATCCGGTCGAGTTCCATTAAGTGGTTCATCAAGTGTGTGAATCTTTTTTACAAGTCAAGAATTGATTATTTGGGTTGCATCATAAGCATTTTATATTCTTGAGATAATATGTTCAATTTTGACCTTTTCACTTCCATGGCTCCTTCATGAGTGACTTATAACATATCCCATATATCTTTTTCTATTTTACAATGAGAGATATGAAAGAACTCGTCCATACCAAGTGCTGATTGAAGCATGTTATTTGCCTTTCTTCTTATCATCATCATTCCATGACCCTTTTACTTTGATCTGATCTACATTATTAGTGATCAATGTAGGATTAAATGGAGCATTTTTGACCGCATCCCATTATCACGCCACGAAAAATACCTAATTGCATTGCATGCTCAAAGATACAACAGAGTCGCCACCGAACTTTATTTATTCCCGAAGGAAAGGGAATATATCGATAAATCCTAGGGGAAGAGAAATGGGTAAGGAAGTTGATTATGCAAGGGGAATATACTAGCACCCCTTACATCTGTTGTACTCAACAATAACTGTTTTGATTATTCTTTGCGCGAATGGGTGTTATTATCTAAAGGTTACTTGCAAAAAAGGGAAAAAGTTTAATAATTAGTGTGCTCGTCAAGGATTCAAATCCTTGTGCGTACGTATTCTCATAGTACAATGAGAAAATTAGATCTCCGTAATTCATGGTAGAAAATAAGGATTTGGTGGTTGTTTTTAGTGAACATTGTTATAATCGTATCCTAGAAGTGTGTAGAGGTTAGCTGAATTGATCCTAGTTCTGATGCTCCAAGCTTTAGTATGACTGCTAAGGAACGAATTATAATAGTTCTTTTATGAAAAGAAGAGAGAATGTTTTGAAAAAGGTTGAGTGATAAAAGGAAAAAAGAATTGTTTGAATTGCATTAAAAGGAAAGAAATTGCTTGAATAGAAAGTGTTATTTGTAAGAAATGGGTTTGAATTGGAAGTGAGTTGTGTTGTGATGAAAGTACAGTTTAGACCATGATTGTGTTGTTAGGATCTATAAGGTAGGTGTATTTGAACCAGAGGGTGTGGTGGTAAGCAATAAGTGGCGACCTTATAGAAAAAGAGTGGTGATAACCAATAAGAGGTGATTAGCCAAGGAGAAAAAAGGGTGTTTGCCTAAGCACGAGAGGACTGACAAGGCAAACATGCATGAGAAGTGGGTTTGCCTAAACACGAGAGGACTGACAAGGAAAATAAGAATGAGAAAGGGTCTTTGGTTCAGAGATTGGTACTTAACCATGAGGTGAATAACCCAAATAATGTATGGATGCCAAAGAAGATTGTATGTTTGGTCCAAAGAGGGAAGTATTGTCGATGTTGAAGTGTTGAGGTGTTGAAGAAGGCTTGACAGTTCTTCGATTTGAATTGCACTAAAGTATATGAATGGAAGTGAATACTTTGAATAATTGGGTCATTTTTCCAGTATCTAAAGGTATTCATAATGAAGATAGGAACTCTCCCTCTCATCCCTTCTCCATTACTTAAGGCTCGTGACATACAATTCACATCGTAACTAGCAAGTGTTGAAGAGTCTTTTTGTTGTGCTTGATGCATTGATCCAGTCTTGATATCTAGTGTCTTCAAAGCATTGCATGAGAAGCTTGAATTGAGTTGAGCTTGTGTTTGAGATGAGTTGAATTCTGGAGTCTAAGTTTGCCTTAAGGGGCCCAATGTAGTGCCAAAACAGAGGATCAGTCTTATCGAGTGATCAAGAGGCTTTTGATCAATTGACTGGACATTGGATAAGACAGGTGAATGGGCTATTTGATCAAAGAAAATTTTGATCAATCAGTCAATCAGAAATGGTATACAAGTATACAAGCACATAGACTTTTAAGTCTAAAAACCTAAGAACATAAAAGTGTTATCATGCATATTATTTCCTGAAATTAAAACTAATCAATAAAATGCTAACCAAAATTCTAATGTGAACATGTACACTATTGGCTAGAACCTAATTGAAAATGAATTTTAAAAATTAGTGAATAATTTCTAACTAATGTCTTTCTTTTTTATTATTTTCTCTAAATATGAATTAAATGGCAAAAAACAAATGAAACAATAAAATCTAAGTATTATTTTCTAATTATTTTTCCAAAGTATTGTCATGTTAAAATTCATTAAAATAATTCTAAAATTAAAAAAAAAAAAAATAAAAGAAAAAGAAGTTATCAAAAATGGAAAAACAAAAAAAGAAAGTGAGGCAGGGGTGCGTGCCTGACCAGAGAGGTATGGCTGGCAAGAGAGGTGTTGGGCCTGGTCAGGAAGGCCCAAGGTTGTACTATGATGTTCAACATAGGAGGTTTAGGAGAAAAAATTGTGGGCTTAGGACCAAGAGGCCCAATATGCAATGGCCAAATCAACGAAGCCTATCAGAATATCTCACTTCTCTCCTTCACGTGTTTCCTTCTTTCTTTTTCTTAAAGACTCCCTCGCCGACACCGGACTCTACCACGCTGTCGCAACCTGAAAAAAGAATGCGAAAAAACAACCGGCGAAAAAAGAAATGACAGAAGAGTCGCCACCGCGCGTTATTCATCCCAAAGGAGGGAAAGGAAACGCTCGAAGTAAACCTGGAAAAAGGAAAGGAAAAGACAAGGTCTCGCAACCAAATCTTGGGTTTGGGAGCCGATTATGCGAAGGGAAGGTATTAGCACCCCTACGCATCCGTAGTACTCTACGGGATCCACTCTTGCTGTTCTTGTCTAAAGGGTGTGGGTTTATCTAATGTACTATTTACTAAAAGAGGGGTTAAAAGAAAATGACTCGCACGGATGTCGCATCCACTGCATACGTATCTCATTTGAATATGAGAATCAGATTCTTCGTAGCTCGGCTACCTAGGGGTTAGAGAGGAGTGTGCTCGCTAAGACATCGCGTCTTATGCCTACGTATCTCATCTGGAATGAGAATCAGAGCAAGTCGTAGTTCGGCAACCTACGGGTTAAGGGTTATGTTTTTGGGTGAACGACGTTACTACGCAATCTACCGGATGCTCGACCTTTGGAGACTTACTCGCCTGTAGTAGAAGGAGTTAATGTGTTCTTAGGAGAATAAAAATCAATGAGTTTGTTTGTGTTTTAGGAATGCTCATGCAAAAAGGAAGTCCTAGACGAAGGAACAATGCTACCTTAATGGACATGCAACGAGAGACTATACGAAGCCTAGCAATCCTATGGGGAGACGATCACACCATACAAAACAAACATGCATAAAGTAAAATGCCAACAAGGGGGCTCAAACATACATGGGTAGGGCTTTAGTCAAGAGGGGTCATATCAACCTCGACAAACAAGCCATGGAAAGGTAATCAAATGGGCTCTTAACCACTGACATTGAACGTCAGGGTGAGCAAATCAAAAGGGTAATGAGGATAAGACCTCATAGCTCTTAACCCTGGACAGGGTGAGCTCATGGCAAAAAGTGGGGATTCAAAAAGGTGGAACCCTCTCCACTGACTGATCGGACAAAAGATCTTGGGCTTTTGTTCTGAAGCATCAACACGTAGTGCGAGCATAAAGAACGACACACTGAATAACGGGGGATTGATTACTAATCCCTTTTATTCGTCAATTGCCTCTTCAGGGAGGTCTTTAACACTGATGCCTCTTCTTGGAGGTCTTTGGGCACAAAAGTAAACAAACAAAAGAAAACATTGCCTCCTATTGAGGTCTTCCAGCTAAGAAAGCGGTAAAATGCGGGAAAGATAAAGGATCAAGAGATCTACCACACGGATAAAGATCCGAAGTAATAACAGCTAAAGAAATAAGAAACCCAGAGATCTCTCGAGCTGACACCATCAAAGAAAGCAAGTCAATACAGGTAATCGGAATAAATCTCTAAATGGCATCCCACAAATAAAGTGGAATGCCAAGCAAGCTATCCTTTCAGGAGTCATGTGAGCCCTCACAAAAAACTCAACAAATAGGTTAGAGTGACAAGATGGGGCGCAATCAAGAGTTGCCACAAATCAAAATGTAACCACATGAATCATGCCATTAAAATTCACAAAAAGAGCTCACAAAAAGCAACCAAGTGTAGGAGGCCTAAACCTCTTGTCAAACACATGCATCAAAAGGGTATCAAAATTCAAAGTCAGGGGCAAGGATCCACACATCAAGACATGACATACATACTAAAACATGTGCCCACATGCAAAACCTAACGATAATACCTCATACATTCAGAGCATTCAAATTGAAAGCATAGAGTAATGGAAATAGGGCAAACCTGATTGTAGAGATCGAATGAAATTGAATTGCCCGGTTGGGTTTGCAAAGCAATCTGAGGGTTTATATGAGGTAGAGTAGGTTCTTTGCAGATGAGTTCCTTTCAGTGTCCGGAGGCTGCTCTGAACTCAGTTAGCTCTTCTCTCACTATCTTTTTCCCAGGGTTTTTTGGCAGATGGAAGTCTAGAATTTATAACCTGATTTCTGTTATATTTTATTTATTTATTTATTTTGGTTTTTTTTCCGAAACGCGTGGGCTTCGCCTAGCGAGCATGACAGTTCATGAACAAACTTTTGCTCCTTCAAGATTAACGTTTTAACTGATGAATAGACCCCATTTGAACATGTTGGAAGTATCTCAAGCCATTGCCTTGTGTTGACTGATCACCCAGATAGGACCCACAAAGTGTCTTGGATGATATTCAAGCTTCTTGGATCTAATTCCGATTGACATGATGAAATGCAATATGAAATGTTAAATGACCTAAAAATGACTGCATGAATGAGGGGGGTAAATTTTGGGGTATTACAGCTGCCCCTATTCAATCAACCGGAGACCCGAAAAGAAGATAGCAGCGGCTTTCGCACTTTCGAGGAATCAAGGGATTGAATATAATAAAACCCCGAAAATTTGCACTGAAGTGAAGTGAAGTAACAATGCGTGTCAGAATCGGCAAAGAGGTGGTCTTGAAAGAAGAATCCGTCTGGTACGGTGAGAGTCAGTCTGAATACCGAAAAAGAATGTTAACCTGGATACCAAAATAAATGGTAACACAGAAATAACCATGGCCTGAATGCCGCTCATCAGTCTGAATACTAGAAATGACTTTGATCTGAACATCGGAAGATATGAGATTATTAATATCGGTATGAACACCGAGAGGCTGGCCTGAATGCCATAAGTCGCATCGACCTGAACGTCGGAAACTTCTTCGATCTGAACATCGGAAAACTGGCCTGAATGCCACTTCGATCTGAATATCGGAAAATTGGCCTGAATGCCACTTCGATCTGAATATCAGAAAATTGGCCTGAATGCCACAAGTTGCATCGACCTGAACGTCGGAAACTTCTTCGATCTGAACATCGGAAAACTGGCCTGAATGCCACTTCGATCTGAATATCGGAAAATTGGCCTGAATGCCACTTCGATCTGAATATCAGAAAATTGGCCTGAATGCCACAAGTTGCATTGACCTGAACGTCGGAAACTTCTTCGATCTGAACATCGGAAAACTGGCCTGAATGCCACTTCGGTCTGAATACCGGAAAAACTGGCCTGAACGCCACTTCGGTCTGAATACCGGAAACTGGCCTGAATGCCACAAGTTGCATCGACCTGAATGTCGGAAACTTCTTCGATCTAAACATCGGAAAATTGGTCTGAATGCCACTTCGGTCTGAATACTGGAAAAACTTCATGCCTGTCAGCATCGGCAGAAATAGGGAAAGATAATAGAGGCGGCGCATGGGCCAGTGACACTTGCTAGGGATAATAAAGGTAAGTCATGAACAATCTTCAGTCTGAGTACTGGAAACAACTTCTGGCTTATCACTTGGGATACCGAGAATGTTTTATGCTTACATGCGTATGTTTGAATTTTTCAATGGCGTAATGCTCCATGAAAATGGAAATGCTACGCGATTTGGGAGGATGCAATGCAATATGATTCTACATGCAGGGATGCGAAATGCTGGGTAGAATGCCAAGCCGAGGCAAGGGAATCTGCTGGGGAAATGATCACCATCTTCTGGACCCTGGCAAGGCTGTTGGAGATGCACAGCGCAAAGAACTCTGTGGGGAAATGACCCGCCACACGGTGTTCTAGCAATGACGAAATACCGAGACTCTGACTGGGGAGAGAACGGCACTGAAAACCTGCTGTTGGGGAAAGCGATAGTGGTTCTGGCAACCATAATCTGCGAGAGAGACGACTTAGCAGGGGAAGCAAACACCGATACGGTACCAAGATTATGCTTCAAGGAAAAAGACCATGGATCTGGCGTCGAGATCATCGATCTGGCATCGAACCCTGAGGAGCAACCGCTTCTGCTGGGAAGATACAGTCTGGCACTGTCAACTCCGCTGGGGATATATAGTCTGGCACTGTCAACTCTACTGGGGAGTGTATATTCTAAAACAACCGCTTGGGGGAGGTACAGTAGTGAGAGCCTGCTGGGGATCGAAGAATCCAATGCTCTGATCAGCTCTACAGGGATAAGATACCAACTTCGACTGTTGCGGGAAAACATTCGCGATCATCGGCTGGGAACCTTAAGGAAATGCCCCGAGGGTACCTGTTCTTAATAGACGATCTAAAGCACTTAACATTTACAGCAATTTTAAATGTTTATTAAGCATGTACCTGTAAAGCTCTTATGTTTCATGATTCAATGTTTATCAAAAATTCGGACGTCATTTTTGCAAACAAAACAGTAAAATGAAAATGAAAACAGAGATATACTGAATAACATGATTTTATTGATTGAATGGCCTCTGAATAGGCATTTACATCAGGAAGCAATCCCTGGAAAGAGGTAATCACACAAAAGATAAAAACAGAAATTAATCTAATGGCAATGTGAAATGGATTCCTATTGGGTTCCAATTCTGCTATGACTTGCTCGTCTTTAAGATCCTCTAGATGATCAGCTTTTCAAAAAAGAGTGATTGAAATGTTTCCTACCTTTCGAAAGTTTCCAGTCATTGACACGAGATGAGATTCAGAACTACTCAAAACGCAGTCATTCGTTTAATCCCTAACTTTTGCCTGGATCGCCCTTTTCGGGTTTTCAATCCACCGGGATACCCATTTTTGCCTAAGTTGCCTTTTCAGGTTTTCAACTTACCGGGTGTATGATCTTTTCATTTTTAATCCCTAATTTTTTCCCGAACCTTTTCATTTTCTTGGTTCGCCGGGATGCCCATTTTTGCCTGGACTACTCTTTTTACTGTCCAGCGGGTCTATTTTATGCGAAGTATTTTTTAACTGCATCTGAGTTCACAGGGGAAGTGAAGTTTTCACCATCCATCGTTGCAAGCATTAAGGCCCCACCATCAAAAACCTTGGTGACAATATACGGTCCATCATAGTTAGGAGTCCACTTGCCCCTGTGATCTATCTGAGGAGGAAGGATCCTTTTCAACACTAAATCTCCGACTTGGAAACATCGAGGACGCACTTTCTAATCAAAGGCTCTCTTCATCCGACTCTGATACAACTGCCCATGACAAATGGCTGCCATTCGCTTCTCTTCGATAAGACTCAACTCATTGAACCTTGTTCGAACCCATTCAGCTTCGTCTAACTTGACATCCAACATGACTCTTAGAGAAGGAATCTCCACTTCAACAGGTAGGACTGCTTCCATACCATACACAAGGGAGTAAGGGGTTGCCCCGGTCGATGTACATACTGAAGCACGGTACCCATGCAAGGCGAAGGGTAGCATCTCATGCCAATCTCTGTACGTAACGACCATCTTCTGCACAATCTTCTTTATGTTCTTATTTGCCGCCTCAACAGCACCGTTCATCTTAGGGCGGTAAGGGGAAGAATTGTGATGCTGAATGTTGAAGTTCTGGCACAACCCCTTCATCATTTTGTTGTTGAGATTAGAACCATTATCATTAATGATTCTTTCGGGAATCCCATAACGACAAATGATTTCTTTCTTGATGAAACGGGCAACCACATGTCTGGTGACATTCGCGAACGATGTTGCTTCGACCCACTTGGTGAAATAGTCGATGGCAACAAGGATGAAGTGATGCCCATTGGAGGCGGTCGACTCAATCTTTCCAATCATATCGATGCCCCACATAGCAAAAGGCCACGGCGAAGACATCACATTTAAAGGATTTGGCGGCACATGTACCTTATCAGCATAAATCTGGCATTTATGACACTTCCGAGCATATTTGAAACAATCAGATTCCATGGTCATCTAGTAATAACCTGCTCTTAACAATTTCTTAGCCATTGCATGTCCGTCGGCATGAGTACCGAAGGAGCCTTCATGAACTTCCTGCATTAACATGTCTGCTTCGTGTCTATCCATGCATCTAAGCAGAACCATGTCAAAGTTCCTCTTATACAACACATCGTCTTTGTTCAAGAAGAAACTGCCTGCCAATCTCCTCAAAGTCTTTCTATCATTGTTGGATGCCCCTGCAGGGTACTCTTGATTCTTCAGAAAGCGCTTGATGTCGTGATACCAGGGCTTGTCGTCAACTACCAGTTCAGCAGCAAATACATACGTGGCCCTGTCGAGGCGCATCACATCGATCCTGGGAGCGTGGTTCCACCGAATCACGTTGATCATGGAGGATAGAGTGGCAAGAGCATCTGCCATCTGGTTCTCATCACGAGGTATGTGATACATCTTTACTGTTGTGAAGAAAATCAATAGTCTTCTCGTGTAATCTCTGTAAGGGACCAGATTGGGCTGGAGAGTGTTCCAATCACCATTCACTTGATTGATCACTAGAGCTGAATCTTCGAAGATGTCCAAAGTCTTGATTCTCAAGTCAATGGCTTGCTCAAGACCCAAGATACAGGCTTCATACTCAGCTTCATTATTTGTGCACTCAAAAGTCAGACGAGCAGTGAAAGGCATGTGGGCACCTTTCGGAGTAGTAATGACAGCGCCAATTCCACTTCCTCTAGCATCGACAGCCCCATCAAACAACAAAGTCCACTTTTCGTCTGGATCAGGTCCCTCCTCAGCAACTGGCTCTTCGCAGTCTTTCATCTTGAGGAACATGATGTCTTCATCTGGAAAATCAAACTTCATCAGCTCGTAATCTTCAACTGGCTGTTGAACAAGATAGTTTGACAGAATACTCCCCTTGATGGCTTTCTGGGATGTATACTGGATATCGTACTCTATCAGTACCATTTGCCAACGAGCAACCCTTCCGGTGAGAGCTGGCTTCTCAAATATATACTTAACTGGATCCATATTGGAGATCAGTAAGGTTGTGTGAGACATCATGTATTGTCTCAAACGCTTAGCAGCCCATGCAAGTGCACAACATGTCTTTTCAAGCATCGAGTATCTCGACTCGCAATCTGTGAATTTCTTACTCAGGTAGTAGATGGCATGCTCTTTCCTACCTGTCTCGTCGTGTTGACCGAGAACACAACCCATGGAATTGTCTAGTACTGTCAAATACATAATCAGCGGTCTCCCTGGGACCGGAGGCATAAGGATAGGAGGATTATGCAAATAATCTTTTATCTTCTCGAAAGCCCTTTGGCAATCATCATTCCACCTGATGGCCTGATCTTTTCTCAACAATTTGAAAATTGGCTCACACGTGGCTGTTAGGTGAGATATGAACCTTGCAATGTAGTTCAACCTTCCTAAGAAACCACAAACTTGTTTCTCTGTTCTTGGCTCAGGCATTTCCTGTATCGCTTTCACTTTGGCCGGATCCACCTCAATCCCTTTTTCACTAACAATAAAACCCAGTAGTTTTCCAGATCTCACCCCAAAAGTACACTTGTTCGGATTAAGCCTCAGCTTGAATTTTCTCAAACGCTCAAACAATTTCTGCAAATTCACCAAATGTTCTTCTTCCGTCTGAGATTTGGCAATCATATCATCAACATAAACCTCGATTTCATGATGAATCATATCATGGAAAAGAGTCACCATCGCTCGTTGATATGTTGCTCCAACATTTTTCAGACCAAACGACATCACCTTGTAGCAGAAGGTGCCCCATGGGGTTATGAATGTTGTCTTCTCCATGTCTTCTGGTGCCATCTTAATTTGATTATAGCCAGAAAAGCCATCCATGAAGGAGAATACCGAGAACTGAGCTGTGTTATCCACCAAAATGTCGATGTGAGGTAATGGGAAATCATCTTTAGGACTAGCTCTGTTCAGATCCCGGTAGTCAACACACATCCGTACCTTTCCATCCTTCTTAGGTACTGGAACGATATTTGCAACCCATGGCGGATAATTTGGGACTGCTAGAAACCCTGCATCCAACTGTTTTTGCACTTCTTCCTTTATCTTGACAGCCATCTCTGGTCTTTTCTTCTGAGCTTCTGCTTGACCGGAGGACAATCCTCTTTGAGAGGCAAACGGTGTACCACGATATCTGTGTCAAGCCCGGGCATGTCCTGATAAGACCAGGCGAAGATGTCAACATACTCTTGCAGCAATTCAATTAGCCCCTTCTTCACATTATCTTCCAAAGCAGCCCCTATCTTGATTTCTCTCTTGGCGTCCTCGGTGCCGAGATTAATCACTTCAACGGACTCTTGATGCGGTTGAATGACCCTTTCCTCCTGTTTTAATAACCTGGTAAGTTCTTCAGGGAGTTCACAGTCTTCATCACCCTCTTCTTCAGTTTGATAGATTGGATTTTCAAAGTCGAAGCGAGCCATAGCAGAACCGTTATCAATAGGATCCGGTGGTGTGCATCTGCATGAGTGATGGTATGTGCTTATGAGTGTGAACAAGGAATAAAAACTAAACAAAACATTGCCAAATATTTTTTTGATTTTGAAAACTATAAAAAAAATAGAAAGACAGTGAGCAAAACATTTGAATGCAAAAAGACGTCCTTTATTTATGATAAAAAATGCAGGTATCCATATAGATGAGCCCTACAATGAGTTATTACGCCCTGGGCGGAACGTAAGACTTGGACATGCATGAATAAACAAGAAAAATTACTCCTCCAGAAAAGTGGCTTGGACAATCTCTTCAGAAGAACAATTATTGATGGCTTCACCCGGGATCCTCGGACGCACCCAGTTATCGATGTCGCAATCACTATCCCCATCTTCATCGTTGACCGCAGAGACCTGGCCATATGATTTGGCTTCTCCTTCAACCATGTTAACATTTGCCCCACCATGCTGTGGCATGGGATTGTTGACGATATTAGGAGCCGGTGCAAGGTCGATAGCCTTTGAATCTATGAGGTCCTGAACTACGTGCTTAAAAGCTTTGCAATTCTCAATATTGTGGCCAGGTGCCCCAGAGTGGAAGCTAAACCTAGCGTTGGCGTCGTAACCCACCGGAAGCCTGCCAACGGGAGGAGCCAGAGTGCGTAACTGCACAAGTTATAGTTGTTGAAGGCTAGAAAGCAACTGAGCGTACGACATTGGAAGAGTGTCGAAACGCCGTCCCATCATCCTTTGCCTCTGTTGATAGGCGGGTCTGTTACCCTGTTGATGTTGTTGGTACTGAGCTGGTTGTTATTGTTGTAGCGGTGCTGCAGCCGGAATGGTCACAGCCGCAACATACGATTGTTGATGATAGTTCTGAAAGTTATTCCTCCGGTTACCCCTGTTCTGATAAGAAGATATGGCACTTGCATCCCCTTCTCTCCCCTTCTGTCCCTGAATGAATGGCTTCTTCACCCCTGATGAAGATCCACCTCCACTCTGGGTCTTGTATGTCTTCAGGTAATTCTTCACCCTCTCTTCGGTAGAGACTACATCAGCAAAGTTGGAGGCATTACAACCCATCAGGTGCTCCAAGTAAGGTCCGGGTAGAGTGTTCATGAACATGTTAGCCATTTCTTTCTCCAACATAGGAGGTTGAGCACAGGAAGCTGTCTCCCTCCAGCGTTGAGCATATTCCCTGAAGCAGTCATTGCCTTTAAGAGACAGATTCTGAAGTTGAGTTCTGTCCGGAGCCATGTCTGCATTATACTAATACTGCTTCACGAAAGCCTCAGCCAAATCCCTCCAGCAGCGGATGTGGGCTCTGTCCAGCCTCATATACCATTCCAGGGATGCCCCAACTAGGCTATCCTGGAAAAAGTACATAAGTAACTTTTCATCGTCGGAGTATGCAACCATCTTTCGAAAGTAGGCTTGCACATGGGTCTTCGGGCAAGAGTTGCCACTGTATTTGTCAAATATCGGGACCTTGAATTTCGGTGGCACCCTCACTCCTGGGACCAATCCCAAGTCAGCAACGTCTACTCCCAGAGGATTCTGTCCTTCCACTGCCTTCAACCTCTCTTCCAATCTCCGAAACATAGGGTCCATACCATGACCCATACCAAAGTCTTCCTGAAGCAAGGGGAACTGATCCTCCTGGTCATCATGGACGGGATGTTGACCGGAGGTGACATGTAGGATCGGGGTAGGCCCCGGTCCACTGGGTCTGTTAACCTCTCCAGCTGGAGGATCAGTCAACGTCTCTGGTTGAGTAGTGGCGGGATTCCTCTCCATCATCCGCCTGAGCTCTTGTTGTCCCTGAGCCACCCCCTGAACCACATCCATGAATTGGTTCATGCGGATCTTCATCTCGGCGAACTCTGCTTGTAGGCTTTCCATTGCTCTCTGGTGGTTTCTGTGGGTACCATACCGGTGAATGCCTGAGTCAGCTATCCTACTAGTGGAACACCAAACAACTGAGAACACTGCGACAGTACCTGTTATGCAAGACATGCTAATGAATATGCAAATGCAATGACATGTTTATCAATTCCAAAGGTATTCTACCCCATTGATTCCAGTCTCTCATCAGATAAAATATCCCTTTTAAAAAGTACCAGAAAAACCCCAACTAGAATCAAGAAGAAGATATAAACCCCACAGAAATGGATAAACATGTGTTAACTGATATGAATGCAAATGATGTGATGCAATGCAGTGACATGCAAATCAAGGTTGCTGTATCTGCTTGAATATTTGTTGGGTTGCACTGTCTGAAGAGAAACCCACTGAAGAATGTACTACGAGATCAAAACTTTGCTCTAGAAAACTGGGTTGGTTGTATATCACGAGGCACAGGATCAGAACTTCAGCATGAATTTTGGAACCGGGAACCATAGAACACAGTCATCAATTTAGAACCCATACTTCAGAACCAACGGTCACCAACAAGGACCAAACAAAAGTCACTATCAGGACACGGTCACCAACAGAACAAGTCCCCATCAGTACCTGTAAATGATTCATTCCCGCCCCACTCACGGGCTTAATCTAGGTCAGGGTAAGGTCAAGGGAAACGCAGGATAAACAATCCTTTCAAGAATATCATCATATGCGCATCAGGTGTGTGCAACGATAATACCCCATCAGAATCTGAACTGCTCGTGATACCATGTTCCGCTAAGTGGCGCCATACCACCCGCTTCCCATGAATCACTCTATTTCTAGGTGTCCTAAAGTTCACTCATAGCCTGTGTATTGGGCCTTTTACCTCTTGTGACTCCCACCCAACAGTGAAACAGATACAAACCAGCACAGTATGCATGAGACAGTAAAGCGCACATAGGATGCAATGCGAGCAGATAAGTATGCAAAGCAATAAATAAATAACACACAATATACAATAGAAAAACAATGCTAGGAAAGGCCCACTAGGGAAAATAAATCCCCAGCAGAGTCGCCAGCTGTCGCAACCTGAAAAAAGGAATGCGAAAAAACAACCGGCGAAAAAAGAAATGACAGAAGAGTCGCCACCGCGCGTTATTCATCCCAAAGGAGGGAAAGGAAACGCTCGAAGTAAACCTGGAGAAAGGAAAGGAAAAGATAAGGTCTCGCAATCAAATCTTGGGTTCGGGAGCCGATTATGCGAAGGGAAGGTATTAGCACCCCTACGCATCCGTAGTACTCTACGGGATCCACTCTTGTTGTTCTTGTCTAAAGGGTGTGGGTTTATCTAATGTACTATTTACTAAAAGAGGGGTTAAAAGAAAATGACTCGCACGGATGTCGCATCCACTGCATATGTATCTCATTTGAATATGAGAATCAGAGTCTTCGTAGCTCGGCTACCTAGGGGTTAGAGAGGAGTGTGCTCGCTAAGACATCGCGTCTTATGCCTACGTATCTCATCTGGAATGAGAATCAGAGCAAGCCGTAGTTCGGCTACCTATGGGTTAAGGGTTGTGTTTTTGGGTGAACGACGTTACTACGCAATCTACCGGATGCTCGACCTTTGGAGACTTACTCGCCTGTAGTAGAAGGAGTTAACGTGTTCTTAGGAGAAGAAAAATCAATGAGTTTGTTTGTGTTTTAGGAATGCTCATGCAAAAAGGAAGTCCTAGACGAAGGAACAATGCTACCTTAATGGACATGCAACGAGAGACTATACGAAGCCTAGCAATCCTATGGGGAGACGATCACACCATACAAAATAAACATGCATAAAGTAAAATGCCAATAAGGGGGCTCAAACATACATGGGTAGGGCTTTAGTCAAGATGGGTCATATCAACCTCGACAAACAAGCCATGGAAAGGTAATCAAATGGGCTCTTAACCACTAACATTGAACGTCAGGGTGAGCAGATCAAAAGGGTAATGAGGATAAGACCTCATAGCTCTTAACCCTGGACAGGGTGACCTCATGGCAAAAAGTGGGGATTCAGAAAGGTGGAACCCTCTCCACTGACTGACCGGACAAAAGATCTTGGGCTTTTGTTCTGAAGCATCAACACGTAGTGCGAGCATAAAGAACGACACACTGAATAACGGGGGATTGATTACTAATCCCTTTTATCCGTCAATTGCCTCTTCATGGTGGTCTTTAGCACTGATGCCTCTTCTTGGAGGTCTTTGGGCACAAAAGTAAACAAACAAAAGAAAACATTGCCTCCTATTGAGGTCTTCCAGCTAAGAAAACGGTAAAATGCGGGAAAGATAAAGGATCAAGAGATCTATCACACGGATAAAGATCCGAAGTAATAACAGCTAAAGAAATAAGAAACCCAGAGATCTCTCGAGCTGGTACCATCAAAGAAAGCAAGTCAATACAGGCAATCGGAATAAATCTCCAAATGGTATCCCACAAATAAAGTGGAATGCCAAGCAAACTATCCTTTCAGGAGTCATGTGAGCCCTCATAAAAAACTCAACAAATAGGTTAGAGTGACAAGATGGGGGCGCAATCAAGAGTTGCCCCAAATCAAAATGTAACCACATGAATCATGCCATTAAAATTCACAAAAAGAGCTCACAAAAAGCAACCAAGTGTAGGAGGCCTAAACCTCTTGTCAAACACATGCATCAAAAGGGTATCAAAATTCAAAGTCAGGGGCAAGGATCCACACATCAAGACATGACATACATACTAAAACATGTGCCCACATGCAAAACCTAACGATAATACCTCATATATTCAGAGCATTCAAATTGAAAGCATAGAGTAATGGAAATAGGGCAAACCTGATTGTAGAGATCGAATGAAATTGAATTGCCCGGTTGGGTTTGCAAAGCAATCTGAGGGTTTATATGAGGTAGAGTAGGTTCTTTGCAGATGAGTTCCTTTCAGTGTCCGGAGGCTGCTCTGAACTCTGTTAGCTCTTCTCTCACTATCTTTTTCCCAGGGTTTTTTGGGAGATGGAACTCTAGAATTTATAACCTGATTTTTGTAACTTTGTGGGCTCAAAAGAGAGAGGTCCAAGTCCAAGATTTTTCTGTTATATTTTATTTATTTATTTATATTTTTTTTTCGTTTTTCGTTTTTTTTTCGTTTTTTTTTCGAAACGCGTGGGCTTCGCCTAGCGAGCATGACAGTTCATGAACAAACTTTTGCTCCTTCAAGATTAACGTTTTGACTGATGAATAGACCCGATTTGAACATGTTGGAAGTATCTCAAGCCATTCCCTTGTGTTGACTGATCACCCAGATAGGACCCACAAAGTGTCTTGAATGATATTCAAGCTTCTTGGATCTAATTCCGATTGACATGATGAAATGCAATATGAAATGTTAAATGACCTAAAAATGAATGCATGAATGAGGGGGGTAAATTTTGGGGTATTATACACGCCGAAGGTGGCTGAATGAACCCAAATTAAACACCATCACCACCAAAATGTACCTCTCATCCTCCTCATTCACAATCTCTCACCAATTCATTCTAAATCCTAACCAACCTCTCAAAATTGCATCTAGAATATTAAGAACCCTAAGCATAGTTTCAAGAATTAAATGGAAACTAGGGGAAATCAAGCCACTCCACTATGGGGCTTCGGTTCCCCTCGCTCTAATCTATACTACGGTAAATAAAATTAGAGCAAGAAAGAGTGGAATTAAATACCTACTTGCGAGACCGTTCTTCGTCTCGGAATTTCTTGAACGAGAAGCTAATAAAGATGAAGAATATAGGATAGGCAAAGGTAAGCCTTCAATTTCTTTCTCTTGCGTTGAAATTCTTCATCATATTCTTTATATGCTAGTCTTGTAGTAAGTTTTCTTGTAGTGGTTGTGTGTTATTGTTGCTCTGTGATGATTGAGAGAGTGGAAATAGAGTTCAGAGAGAACTCAGAGAGAGAATTGAATTGAGAGGATGAAGATTTTTCAATGATTTTTGGAGAATGAGATTCATGGTCACGATTGAAGGAGATTGAGGATTATATACAGTTCAATTTATAACTAATTAGGGCAGGTCTATTAGAGTTAGGGTAGGGTTAAGTGGTGAGTGATTTCATGAATAGGTTAGTTAATATCTTCACTCTGTTAATTTTTAGCTGTTAGAAGTTTGTACTTGACAATTAGTGAAGTTGTGATGTTAGTGAGTTTGGATTTTGATTGATTTAGTTAGAAGATGAAATTAGTTAAGTTATAGTTTAAGCTGTCAGGAAGGTTATTTTGAAAAAGGTTAGAAGTAGAAAAATGTGTTCGTTAGTTAGATTCGATTAGCAATTGGACTGTGAGGAAAATGAGCTTGTATTAGTTATGCATTAGTGTTAACTTGAATTGTTTTAGCCGACTGTTACTTGATTTTGCAAATGGTTGAAACTTGATTGATTTTTTGAATAGTGCATGTTACAGTTAGAAAGAATTTTTTTATCAGTTAGTTTAATGTTATAATTTTAGAATGAACTCATATGAACTTGGTTCCTTGTTAAAATTTTGCTCCATGTTAGATATGTTTGTTTCCCGATATAATCGTAGCTTATTAACACTCTGATATGTCTGCATGAATGACATTACGTAAAGTCAAATGATAAAGAACCTTCGAGATAAGAAGCATTTCACTTGAGTACACTGGATTTATTGGAATTTTCATTGAAGTGAGAGGTTTTTGATTTCATTTCCTACATATTTATTTTGGCAGAGCCACAATAGCATAAACCGTCTGCAATAACTTCTTTCATGTTAATATTTGAAATGACATTATCATGAGTAGCAATTGTAAGACCCTAATTTTGACCCTAAGATCCCTCATAGCATCATATCATTGCTTATTGCATTTGCCTCAAGGATCATAACATCTTGGATCCTTAACCCTAGGGTTGGGACTTGTGTGAGTTGGTTTGAGAACACTAAGCATGCTTGAATTGTATATTATTGCTTTTATTATTTGTTTAACTAACCAAAAGCACAAAAATATGTCACTAATTTGTTTTGTTTTGAAGCTCAAGCAATCATGTGTGCCCTTGCTCCTAGGAGGCCCATATGCTCATAGAAGTGGCCAGATGAAGATGAAAGCAAGCACGACAATGGTTCCCAAAGCTCTCAATCATCATATATGTCTCCCAAGTATCTCAATCTGCCAATTTGATCATGATAAACCATAGGGCTTGAGGATTGCTCCCCAAGGAAACCCTAATTCAACTGTGCATTGACTGTGCCTTGCTCATGAAGCAACCTCAACCTGTGATCAAATCCAATAAAGGGAAGTTCTTTCATTCACCATTTTATTCATATATGAGCCTATGTGATGCCCCTCAATCATTCATTCAATAAGATTTGATGTTTGGACTTGAGAAGTTGACCAGTCAAGTCATCTGACTAAATTAAAATCTACTGAGACCTAACTTTTGATGTGTTTGTCAAATGAAGATGACCCCAAGAGAAAAACTGTTCTTAAGAACCATATTAACAACTTTCATGTTCATCAAAAATCCATTTGAAACTTGTAGGATCATCATTCATTTCAAAACATCATAGGTCATTTTGATTGAAACCCTAATTTTGGGTCAACTTCCCAAGGACCTAACTCACTCATTTTTTATGATTTTAAGGTGGTACCAATTGCATTGGAAATATTAAGATGTCTACTTAAAATAATATGTTGGACAAAATTTCATAATCCTAAAAGAAACACATGTGATAATACAAAACATTATAGGTCACTTTGGACCAAAGCCATTGAATCTTGAAAAAGTCCAACTTCAAGTGCCCATAACTTTCTAATCAAAAATCCAAATTATGCAAAATTTAAGTCCAAATTGATCAAATTGAAAAGATATACAACTTTGATGTTGGAGGGTTTTCCATTTGAGTCTTTCATCAATGAAACAGAAGGGCTTGATGTTGGTTACTTTTGACAAATTTTTTGAAGTCATGTTTTGTACATCAAACTTCATGACCAATTTTCATAAATTTCCAAACTCAACATGGATTTTTGTCCAACATAGATTTTGTTCCTTATGTCAATACCTTTCCAACCATTAGTCACATTCCTATGTTTGGAATTTCTATGTATGACTTTCAAAGAGAGGAACATTTGTGATCATTTATGCATTTCATGATGGAACTTCATGCACAAGCAATTGTAATGCAAACCACACGTCCAAATCAATTCATCATGCTATCAGCTTGCAAAACCATCAACTTTTGGGCCTCACATGCGCCTGTACAGGCCCATGCATGGAGGACCCAAAGCTTCATGCACACGGATTCTCCACCTCCTTGCATCAACTCCATCTATAAATACATGCCATGCTTCATTCATTTCTCATCCTGGAATCAACCTGAAGCTCTGCATAAATTGAATCCCAACCACACTAGAGGAATTTTGAGTTTTCACTTCTCTTTTCAAGTTTGAATTTCAACAAAATCAGTTGATCTTCAACACTTATTCCTTAGCCTTGCACTCATACCATACCTCAAGAACAAGCTGCAAGCAAGAGTTTGGTTGGATCGTGCTCATCAAAGTTGCACTTCAAAGGTTTACATCTCAACTGTTTTGATCTGAATCTCCATATATGATGTTATTTACTTGTGTTTGTTTGGTTCTCTGAAGTCCCCGTGTGAGAGGCAAGCCAATGGTGGCTTTAATTTCATGAATTGATGCATTTCAGATTGAACACCTGGATTTTCCATCTCAGATTTCTCCTTCCATAGGGATCTTGAGTATAATCCAAGATTACAGGGATGATGTACATCACCCTAGCTTAAATTTGGTATAAGGCACGTGTAGTTTGGTTGAGGTTGCAAAACCTGCAACTGGTGGCTGGTTTCTGTTTGCTCGCCGGAGAAGACGGTGGTTTCCACCACCGTCCCCACGTTGAGGCCTTGTGTCCATTGGATCTCACATACAGGATCTAATTGTGGCCTTTGCTTTTTATGACTTTTTTAAATCCAGCGTGTGTTGCACTTGACTTGTGTCCATGATGAGCGCGCGTCTGAGAGCCTTATGATTGTCCACGTCAATTAATGAATGTGGATCCAACGCCTCCTGATTTTCCATATTTTTCAATTTCTGTTTTATTTTCCTTTTATTCCATTTATTTTTAAAAATTCATAGCTCTTTTGTTTGGAATCACAAAAATATGGGACCAATTGTAAAAATTTTCTCTTAAAATCTAGTCTCATTATCTGATTTTTAATTATTTTTGTGATTCCATTTAATATTTTTTGTGAATTATTTTGTTTTATTTATTATTTTTAATTCATTTTAAATACTTTTAGATATTCAAAATTTCCAAAAATATTTTCTTAATACATTTGGATCATGATAAGTCTATGAAAATATTCTCATCAATTTCTTAATTGATTTGAGGTTTATTTGAGATTTTAATTCATTTGTGTTATATTTTAATGCTTTTAATTGATGTTAAAATAGTTTCTGTTTTCAAAAAATGTTCAGAAAATTTGTCAAACCTTGTTTGACCATGTTAGACTCATGATGATTCAATTGGACTTATCCAAGTTGATTTGAATTGGATTTGAAGTTTGACCTTACTTTGTTCATTTTATTTTATGTATTATTTTAATTCCAAAAAATACCAAAAATATGTTTGACCTTTCTTGATTTCTAATCTTCATTTAACCTTTGTTTACCATTGATTGATGTTGATTCCATTCATATTTGATCATTGTGTTTTGGTTATGTCATTTGAATTTTCATTTTGTACATTTCATCTTCATCTCTTTTCTTCTTCTTTTTCTTTTGACCAATGAGTTAATGATTTGTGGTTAGCCTTGACATATGAGAGGCTTAACCTTCTTTGATCCAAATTAAATTCAACTTGATCAAAGATCAAGTGAATTTCTTTGTGTCCAAGATAGGTTGCTTCTTGGTCAAGCAAAAAACCTAAAATCCTTACAAGGTCATTCTTCTTTTCTTTTGGCATGGCAAGTTGTAGAAGCTTGGCTTACTAGTCATGATCTCTAACTTGTGTTTAGTTGCCTATAGTTTTATTGACCAGCCCCAAATAGGTGTGACTACTACATTAGTCCACTTACGATTGCTTAACATAGCGCTAAATTTCCTTATGGCACACTAACATTAACTACTAATTACTAACTTTTAATTCAAGCATTTAATTCTTGCAATTTACCTTAATGCAATTTAATTTCTGGCTCATTTATTCATATTGTCTTTTCCCTTTGCTCATTTGAGCTCATGTTTATGTTTATGCCATTTTCCTTTTGCTCATTTGAGCTTACCATTATAAATATATTGTTGCTTTGTGTTTGTTTTGTGATTGTTTGTGTGAACCCAATGCAAAAAGGAGAAAGGACTTAGAATTAGGACTTTACCTATGCTTAATGGAGTTCAAGAGCAACTAGGCCTCATGCCTTTAGAATGCTTAAATCTTGAAGTTGGCTTGAAAGGACCCCTAATCTAAACTCTCTCTTTTTCCATTCCTCTTATTGTATTGTGAACTTTTTGATGGTTTGTTCTTGTGTGATAGGGATTCCAAATTTGAGATAGTTAGAAGGACCATTGTCATGAGCATCCAAGTTAAGAGAGACAAGCCAAATGGAGATCCTAGGAGCTTGATTGAATATTTATTTGATTGCTTGAGTTAATTGCTAAGTCAAAAGGAAAGGAGCATCTTGAATCATATTTATGATCTCAAGAAAGGAACTCCAAGGGTTTTATCTCTTCTCTCATCTTTGCATGTTTAGGACTAGCCCTTTCTCTTCTTCTCTCCACTCTAACCTAAACCAAACTCATTTTGTGTAAACATTGACATTGTTTTCAAAACTAGAAACCTTGGCCATATGCCTTTGATTTTTCAAACTTTTTTTATTAATACTTATTTTGAATTGAATCTTAAGTCAACTTTGACTTCATTTTGTAAATACTTCAAACTTGTAAATACAACTCATTCAAGTCATTTTGTGGTTCCAATGGCCACCTTTGTTAAAACCTTTTTTCATAAACATTAGCCATAGGTTTGAGTTATCATAGTGGTTGATGTAAACCTTACCTTATCCTTAATAATTGGACTATAAGTCTTCCATACTTATTATAGGATGGATCCCTCACTAGTATGTTGAAGCTCTCCTCACATGGTGGATTGTTGGTTTAGGTTGAGTTTTCTCCCTTTGATAACAAAAGACCTTAAGGCTTTTGATCAAATCAATTCACCAACCTTTTGAGATTTTTACCCCGAACTACGAGGTTTTGATCCTACCTTTGTGATGGTACGTAGGCAATGGGTTTATCCATTCAAACAACAAATTGTAAATATTTATATTCTTTTCTCATCTCCCCAATCTTGTTTGCATAAATATTTTCACAAATACCAACCTACGATACAAATTTGCAAAAAGGGCTCCCTTAGAGTACTAAGGATATTTTGGGTGCTTAAAACCTTCCCATTGCATAACCAACCCTCTTACCCAAATCTCTGACATTTTTATTAGTTTTTGATTTGATAAAACTTCTTGGTTTTTGTTCGCTCTCTAACCTTTCCTTTGGATAAATAGAAATGTGGTGGCGATTCGAATTGTATCATTTACTTTTGATTTAGTCAACAAATCTAAAGGTAACGAATACCCCGCTACAGAAAAGTGGCGACTCTGCTGGGGACAAGTATTTCCTAGTTGGTTTAGCCTATTTTTTGCCTTTTGTTGTATTGTATGTTTATATTTATTTGTGACATATTTTTGTGCAAATTTGGGATGACTGTATTGTTTGTAATTGTCACAACCTACCTGCGGAAAAAAAGAAACAACCGACGAAAAAGAAAAGACAGAAGAGTCGCCACCGTGCGTTATTTATCCCAAAGGAGGGAAAGGAAACGCTCGAAGTAAACCTGGAAAAAGGAAAGGAAAAGACAAGGTCTCGCAACCAAATTTTGGGTTCGGGAGTCGATTATGCGAAGGGAAGGTATTAGCACCCCTACGCATCCGTAGTACTCTACGGGATCCACTCTTGTAGTTCTTGTCTAAAGGGTGTGAGTTTATCTAATGTACTATTTACTAAAAAAAGGGTCAAAAGGAAATGACTCGCACGGATGTCGCATCCACTGCATACGTATCCCATATGAATATGAGAATCAGAGTCTTCGTAGCTCGGCTGCCTATGGGTTAGGGGGGAGTGTGCTCGGTAAGACATCGCGTCTTATGCCTACGTATCTCATCTGGAATGAGAATCAGAGCAAGCCATAGTTCGGCTAACTACGGGTTAAGGGTTGTGTTTTGGGGTGAACGACGTTACTATGCAATCTACCGGATGCTCGACCTTTGGAGACTTACTCGCCTGTAGTAGAAGGAGTAAACGTGTTCTTAGGAGAAGAAAAATCAATGAGTTGTTTGGGGTTTTAGGAACGCTCATGCAAAAGGGGTAATGAGGATAAGACCTCATAGCTCTTAACCCTGGACATGGTGAGCTCATGACAAAAAGTGGGGGTTCAGAAAGGTGGAACCCTCTCCACTGACCGACCGGACAAAAGATTTGGGGTTTTTATTCTGAAGCATCGACACGTAGTGTGATCTTAAAGAACGACCCACTGAATAATGGGGGATTGATTATTGATCCCTTTTATCCGTCAATTTCCTCTTCATGGAGGTCTTTAGGCAAAAAGTAGTAAAATACGGGAAAGATAAAGGGGGTTAAGAGATCTACCACACGGATAAAGATCCGAAGCAATAGCAAATAAAGAGGTAAGAAACCCAGAGATCTCTCAAGCTAGCACCATCAAAGAAAGCGAGTCAGTACAGGTAATCGGAATAAACCTCCAGGTGGTATCCCACAAATAAAGTGGAACACCAGGCAAGCCTTCTCTGCAAGAGTCATATGAGCCCTCACAAAACAAAACTCAACAAACAAGTTAGAGTGACAAGACGGGGCGCAATCAAGGGTTGCCCCCAAATCAAAATGTAACCACATGAATCATGCCATTAAAATTCGCAAAAAGCTCACAAAAAGCAACCAAGGGTAGGAGGCCTAAACCTCTTGTCAAACAAATGCATTAAAAGGGTATCAAAAATTTCAGGTTGAAAGTATCAAGTAGTGGAAATAGGGCATACCTGATTGGGGAGGATCGATTGAAATTGAATGGCACGGTTGGGTTTGCAAAGCACTCTTAGGGTTTATATGAGAGGGAATTGGTTCTTTGCAGATGATTTCCCTTCAGTCTCCGGAGGTTGCTCTGAACTTTGTTAGCTCTTCTCTCACTATCTTTTTCCCAGCCAGGATAATAGGAATAGAATGGCCTTTTGTTTCATTGAAACTCTGAATTTATAACCTGATTTTTGTGGACCTGTGGGCTCAGATGAGAGAGGCCCAAGTCCAAAATTTTCTGTTATATTTTATTTATTTATTTATTTATTTTTTTCGTTTTTTTTAAAACACGTGGGCTTCGCCTAGCGAGCATGACAGTTCGAGAAATTCCTCTGAGCGTAGGTGATTCTGGTGGCTTTTCTTGGGACTCGCTAGGCGATTCATTCTGCTCGCCTAACGAGCATGACAGCTCATGAACAAACTTTTGCTCCTTCAAGATTAACATTTTGACTGATGAATAGACCCCATTTGAACATGTTGGAAGTATCTCAAGCCATTCCCTTGTGTTGACTGATCACCCAAATAGAACCCACAAAGTGTCCTAGATGATGTTCAAGCTTCTTGGAGCTAATCCCGATTGATGTGATGAAATGCAATGTATCTAATTCTGATTGATAATGATGAAATGCAATGTGAAATGTTAAATGACCTAAAAATGAATGCATGAATGAGGAGGGCAAATTTTGGGGTGTTACAGCTGCCCCTATTCAGTCATCAGCTAACCCGAGCAGGATGAAAGCGAACAACTTATCAGACAAACAGGGTGAGCTGTGATTGAATACCAAAGACAGACCGAAAATTTGCGCTCTGAGAACACCACAAAAATGCTGAAATACACCGCGCTGTTTATTTCTCTTCCGATCCTCTGGCTAAATCTGAATCAGTCTTCTGACTTAATCTGGAGTTTCGATCCTCTGGCTGAATCTATACTCAATTTAGTCCTCTGATTGGATGTTAATTTTGATCCTCGGGCTGGATACGATTTTGATCCTCGGGCTGGATACGATTTTGATCTTCTGGCTAGATCTACTTCGATCTTCTGGCTAGATCTGATTTCTTCGATTCTCTGGCTGAACCTATTCTCTTTGATTCTCTGGCTGAATCTATTTCAATCTTCTGGCTAGATCTACTTTGATCTTCTGGCTAGATCTACTTTGTTTCGATTCTCTGGCTGAATCTATCTTCTTTGATTCTCTGGCTGAATCTATTTCCGGTCTTCGGGCTAGACCTGACTTCGATCTTCTGGCTAGATCCACTTTGATCTTCTGGCTAGATCTTCTTCGATCTTCTGGCTAGATCTACTTTGTTTCGATTCTCTGGCTGAATCTATCTTCTTTGATTCTCTGGCTGAATCTATTTCCGGTCTTCGGGCTAGACCTGACTTCGATCTTCTGGCTAGATCTACTTCGATCTTCTGGCTAGATCCTCTTTGTTTGATTCTCTGGCTGAATCCATTTTCGGTCTTTGGGCTAGACCTGACTTCGATCTTCTGGCTAGATCTACTTGTTTTGATTCTCTGGCTGAATCTATTTCCGGTCTTCGGGCTAGACCTGACTTCGATCTTCTGGCTAGATCTACTTCGTTTTGATGATAAATTCCCATCATCAGGATCTCGCATCTGAGGCATGCGCTGGTTGACCCTCTTTCGAAACCTACACCTAATCTTCGTGTTAGATATGCGGCTTCGAGAATATTCTGCCTTTTGGGCTTCGTACATATTCTTCAGGCTAGAACATGTTGTAACGACCCTTCAATTAGACTTTTGTTTTTAAATTGCGATCCGCGGGCTGGATCCTCTTATAGATTGATTTTCTATTGAACTGTCAATCTACTCCTCTAGCTGGTTTGCTGGGGAAATAACGCTTGTAGGCGATTCTCTGGCTGAATCTTCAAATTGAACCTCAGGCTGGCTCATTGGAAAACGATTCTCAGGCTGAATCTTCGAATTGACCCTCATGCTGGATCACACACACTTGATCCTATGGCTGAATCTCATGACCTTGGTTGTAAAGTAATTCTTCAGTCTGCTTTGAAGAAACCGTTTATCAGCTTATGTGTATGCTTGATATGCATGCAAATGCAAATGCAAATGTTATGCATGGTGCAAAAAGGAAATCTGCTTGGGGAAGCAAGCTCCGATAGGGAACGGATCGCTGTATCAATCCTTGAATACGCTGTGGGGAACGATCCGTCTGTCGGGGCCGGGGAGCCACCGAAAATAAATCGACTTTTTTCTGGAAAGTTGACCTTGTAATAACCCAATTTTAGTAATTAATTCTTATATTATTATTATTATATTTTATTTAATTATTTGGAGTGTTAAGTAATTAATTGGTTGTGAGGTAGTATAATAATTAATTATATTAATTAATTTGGTGTGTTAATTAATTATTTAGTTGATATGAGATATAATTAAATAATTGAATTAATTAACTTGGTGTGCATATTAAGTGGTTTAATTATTTGAATTAAATAGAGATATTTAAATATTAGGTTTTATTGGGCCTAGTAATTAAATTAGATGGATATAATGACTTAAGCCCAAATAGGATACTAATATAAATAGTAAGAGGTGAGGAGAGTGAGAATTAGGATTCATTTGATCATTGAAGGCAATAGAGAAAGAGGAGAGGAAAAGTAAAGAGAAGAGCTATGGTTTCCATCAAATTGAAGAGGTAAAGAGGGAATCCTTATTATTATGGGTTAGTATGATTGGGTCAATGGGTAGATGTATGTTTAGGTTAAAATCCATAAATTGCATGATTTTAGGATTGTTAGGTTCTGATGATTATGCTTGATTGTGTTAAAACTGCAAATTAACGTTATATATTTGGAGTATTGTGTGAGTTATAATTTTCTGAACATTTTGCTTTTTACGGAATTGAAATCGGAGGTCCGGAAGTCCTCCAACAATGAAAACCGCGGAAAATTCTGCATGCTGTCCGTCACACTCGCGGCCTGTTTTTATGTTTTATTGTCGAAATCGTTTTGATCATAACTTTTGATCCGTAAGTCCAAATCGAATGCCGGTTCGAAGCGTTGGATAGCTGAAATAGAGGGCTATAACTTTGTTTCAGGAATAAAATATTTTGGAGATTATTTCATGGATGTTTTGGGGGTTGAAGAAGATGAAAATTATGTTGGAAAATTTAATAAACAACAACTTTTAGTAATGCCTTCGTGCACGGTTTTGATCATAACTTTTAACTCGTAAGTCCGATTTTGGTGGCGTTTGAAGCGTTAGAAAGCTAATGCTCATACCTAAAACATGGTATTGATTGTTAATATGTTTTAATAATATTCACATGCCTACTGTATTGATAAATATATTGGGTTATACGTTTGGTTGATGAATCGTTGCATTGTTGTAATATGATTGCGTGATAATTATATTGTTATGAATGTGTATATGTGCCGTTGGTGGATTTGTGGATGATATGTTGTTATGAATGTTTATATGTACCAGTGGTGGATTGTGAATGATATATTGTTATGAATGTGTATATGTACCATTGGTGGATTGTGAATGATATATTGTTATGAATGTGTATATGTAATTGTGGAAGATATGTTGTTATGAATGTGTATATGTACCATTGGTGAATAATTCATAGAGTTGAGTTATGGTGATATGTGGAATGTTAAGATGGTAGAGATGATCTTAATTGCATATGTGTTGGTATGTGTGCATTCATTCATAGCATGGTCGACTTCATTGTGGAAGTGGTGAAACTGTGGGTTCACATGAGCACTCATTGATCCTTAATTGGAAATAAGTGAGGTAGATGTAGCACTCATTGATCCTAATTGGAAACAGGTAAGGTAGATGTAGCACTCGTTGATCCTGAATTGGAAATAGGCGAGGTAGATGAGCACTCGTTGATCCTTAATGGAAATAGGCGAGGTAGTAGATGGTACCACATGCATAGAGTCACATGTCTTGCATTGAGTCACATTAGAGTCTTGTGATAGTTGGATGTTTGCATGGTTGTGATTGTGATGTGTGTATGAGATATGGTAATTGAATTTGGTGATGTTTGGATACTTAACTTGGTGAAATATGTGATTATGTGATAATTGTGATTATGTGTATATTTGAGAATATTGCATTGAATTTTAGTATTAACTTCTTGAGTGTTAATGTATGTTTGAAACATGTGAAATAAATGTTGGTTAATATTATTGACATGATTATCCAAGGTGTGATGAATCCCTTTAATTGTTGATTTAATCATTGTGCCTTATTATGCTATTTCATAATGATTTGAATTCTCACCCTTTCTGTTTGAATGTTACCTTTACATGGGTATCGTGCAGATACTCCAGAGTAGTATCACTGAAGTAAGAGGACGGTAGCTCGCTCGAGATTAGCTGGAGAGTTTCCGTATTTTAGTTTGACGATTAGGTAATGAGTCAATGCTCTGGTCATGTAACACTGGGTAGATTGGTAGTATCGAACTCCTATCTCATTGGAGATGCAGTATGTTATTACTTGAGTTATGTTATCTTGAGATGATTGTTGAGAGATGATCATGGTATGGGACATGGATCATTTTATGAAATACATGAGTATTCTTTATTTTCCGCTGCGAATGCATATGCTTGAATATTCATGATAATTAAGATGTGTTATTTTAAATGACCAGGTGTATTGTTGGTTTTTGAAAGCTTTTAGTTTTTGAAAACGTCGATGTGACGCCCTTTTGTTTATATGCGTGCTTATTTACTCTGATTATATGTTAAATATTTTAGGGTAGAAAAAGGGGTGTTACAGACCTTGCTGGGGAAGTATCAACTATGGAAACTTTGTTTGGCGAGGCTCTGTAAGGAGAGTCTGTGGGGAAAGCACTTCCTGGGGAAATGTCGTAGAAATCGACCTTTGCTGGGGATATGAACTTGTTAAACGTCTTCAGGTTGAGGATCAAAACAAATCTGTTAAAAATAATCTGCTGGGGAATAAGATGAACACTGGGAACACCACCCTCTTGTCTGTTGGGTATGCAACTACTCCGCTGTTGCTGGGGATACAAGGTGCAACTCTACTGGGGGACATGCTCTACTGAGGAGAGCCTTTGTCAACCGCTTGGGGATGAGGATTCATGACTTGGCATCCAGTTCCTGTGACCTGCAAACACACACGTATGTCCCGGGGGAATTACTCGGTTTGAATTCACCGTCCGGGATTAAGCACATTCAAAGCAATTTTAAATGTTTTCCTGTGCAAATCATCTGCAAAAACCACCATTATATTCAAATGCAATATGTTTCATCAAGAATTCAGACATCTTCTACAAACAAACTGATAAATGAAAAATAAAGAGGCTCTTTAATTGAAAAATTTGTGCCAGGAATAGGTGAGTACATCAAGAAGCTGATCCCTGAAAAGAGGTGATCGCTATAAATTGAAAAAAAGAAACTATCCTAATGGCAATGTGGATACGGGGTCCCACTGAGTTTCGACTCTGCTATGGCTCGTATGACCTCAAGACGCTCTGCTCATCTTGCTTTCTGAAGTGGATGATTAGTCGATCTTTAACCTTCGAAGATCGTCGGATTGAATGAAACGGTGATATAACACGAATGAACTCAGATCGCAATCATTTTCTTATTCCCTCTTTTGTGTGGACCGCCCTTTTGGGTTTTCAATCCACCGGGATACCCTTTTTTGCCTGAGTCGCCCTTTCGGGTTTTCGCCTCACCGGGTGTACATTTTTTTTTATTTTTATATCCCTAATTTTTGCCCGAACCTCTTTATTTTGTTTTTTTTTGTTCGTCGGGACACCCTTTTTTGCCTGGACTCTTCTTTTTATTGTCCAGCAGGTCAATTACGCGAAATATTTTTTAACTGCGTCTGAGTTGACAGGAGATGGGAAGTCTTCGCCATCCATGGTTGTTAGCATCAAAGCTCCTCCAGAGAAAACTCTTTTAACCACGTATGGACCCTCATAGTTCGGTGTCCATTTGCCCCTGTGATCTATGTTGGGAGGAAGAATCCTTTTGAGTACCAATTCACCAACTTGATACTCCTGAGGACGCGCTTTCTGATCAAACGCTCTCTTCATCCGTCTCTAATATAGTTGGCCATGGCATATAGCTGCCAGTCTCTTTTCCTCAACTACATCCAGGGTTTTAATCCGTAGGTTGATGGCTTCCTCAAGTCCTAGGATACAAGCTTCGTATTCGGCTTCATTGTTGGTGCAGGGGAAAGTTATTCTGGCACAAAATGGAATATGAACCCCCTCCAGCGTGATCAACACTGCACCAACTCCGCGACCATTGACGTTGACTGCCCCATCAAACATCATAATCCATTTGGATTCAGGGTCAGGCCCCTCCTCCGGGATTGGTTCCTTGCAATCTTTCGATTTGAGAAACATGATGTCCTCATCAGGAAAGTCGAACCTCATAGGTTGGTAATCATCAATCGGTTGCTCTGCAAGATAGTCTGACAGGACACCTCCTTTGATGGCTTTTCATGAAGTGTATTGGATGTCATACTCCGTCAGTATCATTTGCCACCTAGAAACCCTTCCGGTAAGCGCTGGCTTTTCAAAAATATACTTGATTGGATCCATCTTTGATATCAATAGAGTTGTGTGAGTCAACATATACTGTCTTAGTCGGCGAGTAGCCCATGCCAAAGCGCAACAAGTTTTCTCGAGCAGTGAGTATCTTTGTTTACAGTCGGTAAACTTTTTGCTAAGGTAGTGTATTGCATGCTCTTTTCGACCTGACTCGTCATGCTGACCGAGCACACAACCCATTGACCTTTCTAACACAGTTAAGTACATGATCAACGGTCTTCCCTCTACTAGGGGCATTAGAATCGGAGGCTCCTGCAAATACTCTTTTATTCTTTCAAAGGCTTCCTGACAATCATCATTCCAACTGGCCTCTTGCTCTTTTCTCAGCATTTTGAACAATGGCTCGCATGTGGCTGTAAGATTAAATATGAACCTTGAAATGTAGTTCAATCTGCCCAGGAAGCCACGAACCTCTCTTTGTGTCGTCTTCGGTACCAATGTTGACGGTCTCAATCACATCCTGATAAGGTGTAATAGCTCGGTCCTTCTGTTTCAACAAACTGGCTAGCTTTTCAGGCAATTCACAATCTTCCTCAACCCCTTCTTCGGCTTGATAGATAGGATTGTCGAAGTCATACTTGGCCATAGCAGTGCCGTTAGCAGTGAGATCCGGGTGATCGTCTATGCATGATGGAGGATCATGCTTTTACCTTAGAACGAGATTTTTTGGAAAGAAAACGGAAAAGAAACATTTCCATTTTTATTGTAAAAGTAAAAAAATAATTGAAAGAAAGAGAACACAAAATTGTTTGCAAAAATTGTCCTTTATTGATGATGAAAATAATTGCGAAATGTAACTAAATGGATGGCCCTACAGATGAGTCATTACACCTTGGGCAAAGTGTAAGACTTTATTATGCATGTAATAAAAGGAAAACAATAAAAATTACTCTTTCATAGAGTAACCCGGACGACTTTTTCGGACGACCAATTGTTGAGCTTTTCTCCCGGGACACACGGGCGAATCCAGCTATCTAAGTCACAGTCACTATCAGCCTTGTCTTCATCTGCAGCATTGACGATGTGGGGAGAAACCAAACCCCCGCTGGAGAAAGTACCGACTTCATTCTTCTGAGACTCCGGAGTAAACCCCAATCCAAACTTGTCTTCTTTGATGATTGGCTCCACAAATTTGCCCCAGCCTTGGGCATTACCAGCTTTAACCACTTCAACAACTTGCTTGTATGAAGAGATAGAAGTCCCGACCTTCTCAGACTTTAGGTGAAAAGACAGCTTCGGGCGCGACCTCACTGATGTTTATAGCTTCGAAGCCCTGACAGAGCATCTCATGCATCTTGCTATCCATCTCCACATACTTAAACGTAGACAGGTGGCTAACAAAAATATCCTCTTCACCACAGACAATGACGACTTGACCTTCTAGTTCATATTTGAGCTTCTGGTGGAGAGTAGAAGTAACAACACCGGCAGCATGAATCCAGGGCCGACCTAGCAGACAGCTATAGGCAGGCTGGATATCCATCACATGAAAGGTTCTCTTGAACACCTGCGGTCCAATCTTAACTGGCAACTCAATTTCGCCAAAGACAGCTCTCTTAGAGCCATCAAAAGCCCTCACAACTAAATTACTTGGCCTCAGGATGATGCCATCGCAATCCAACTTCATTAAGGCTTTCTTTGGAAGAATATTCAGAGAAAAGCCTGTATCAACCAAAACATGGGAAAGCACGACCCCTTTGCATTCCACTGTGATATACAAGGCTTTGTTGTGATTCCTGCCCTCAGACGTCAGGTCATAGTCGGTGAAACCTAGCCCATGGCTAGTGTTTACATTTGAAACTACCGACTCCAGCTGGTTAACGGTTATCTCTGGTGGAACATAGGCCATATTCAATACTTTCAACAAGGCTGCTCTGTGAGCCTCAAAGCACATCAATAGTGAGAGAATGGAGATCTTTGAGGGTGTCTAATTTAGCTGGTCGACTACCTTGTAGTCACTTTTCTTGATAATCCTCATAAACTCATCCACTTCCTTCTCGAACGCGGTCTTAGGAGGAGCTTCCTCAGTAGTAACCTCTTCGGTGGCTATCTGTTTTCCTTTAGCCTTGGCAGCTGCCTCAGCTTCAGTATTCGTGCACAATGTTGATGGTGCAAATAGGCGTCCGCTGCGAGTGAAGCCACCAACCCCTCCAACATTGTCTACAGCGGAGCTACCAATGTCAGTGTCTTCTCTATAAACTTTCATCCCCTGGCAGTAGATATCAGCCCCATAGTGCCACGGGATAGCACTGTCTTTCTCATACGGAACAGGTCCTGGCACCGTGATGGTGACCGGACTAACCAAAACCGGTTGAGGGCTGTCAAAGTGAAATGTAACTGGTGCTGGACTTTCGATGTTCACCGTTGCTGGTTCTGTACTTTCTGGGAAATATATTGTTGTCGGAGCGGGTCTCTCGGGAACATTTATTTCTTCAGGAGTGAAATAAATCGTCACTGTCGACACATCATTCTTCACTGGACGGGTCTGATCGAACTGAAGACAACCTTCATCTATCAGTTGCTGGACACCCCTTCTCAAACTATCACATCCGTTCTCGGCAGCTTGACAATTTCTGCACTCTTCCCCACAGCCCGGGAAAATCCGTCCTTTCAAAAGTCGGTCTTTAACCACCGCTAGCGATGTCTTCACTTTAGTCACATCAGAAACCAAATTCAAAGTTTCCCCACCATCAACAACGTTAATCCTCTTCCCGCCGTGGGCTGGCATCGAGTTTTGGATAACATTAGGCGCCGGAGAAAAATTGATAGCCTGGGCATCTCTCAAATCTTGTACCTTTAGCTGGAGAGCCTTGCAATTATCTGTAGTATGGCCAGGTGCGTTGGAGTGAAAAACACA
Source organism: Lathyrus oleraceus (assembly GCF_024323335.1). Lineage (NCBI taxonomy): Eukaryota > Viridiplantae > Streptophyta > Magnoliopsida > Fabales > Fabaceae > Lathyrus > Lathyrus oleraceus. The sequence goes on from NC_066584.1 coordinate 503,677,390, forward strand.
TCTGGCGTTGACATCATAACCTCTAGGCAAATTATTGGGATCGATTGGTGGGGCCAAAGTTCTCAACTTAACCAGATTCATGTCAATCAGCCTGGGAAGTAACACAGAATAAGGCATTGGGATTGGCTCAATGACCCAGTCCGTTTGCCTTGGACGTTGTTGATAGTGTCTCGGCTGACCCGGGTTACCTCCTTGTTGTTGATTGTTGTACCTGGGTTGCGGATGATACTGCGGTTGCTGTTGAGGAGCAGGTGTCGGAATAGTGACTGCGGCCACTTGATCTTGATAATAATTAGGGCGTCCTCTACCCCTGCCTCTGTCGGAGTACACAACGCTTGTCTCGCCTTCTCTTCTTCGTTGACCGTTACCAGCAAACGGTTTCTTGGGAGCACTATTGTCTTGAATTCGGCCCATCTTCAACAGACTCTCGATCCTTTCTCCAGCAATTACTATCTCTGCAAAGCTGATTGACGGGCAAGCAGTCAGTCTCTCAATATAATTGCCTTGAAGAGTGTTCATGAACATGTCCGCCATCTCCCTTTCAGACATAAGGGGTTGGATAGACACAACAATCTGTCTCCAACACTGAGCATACTCTCTAAAGGTCTCCTTGGCAGTCTGAGACATTCCTTGCAACAAGGTCCGATTCGGAGCCAAGTCCAAGTTGTATTGATATTGTTTGACAAAAGCCTCTGCCAAGTCTTTCCAGCTCTTGATGGTAGTACGAGACAAATGAGAATACCATTCACGAGAAGCTCCAGTTAGACTGTCTTCAAAATAGTACATCCACAGCTTTTCATCTTCAGTGTGAGCTCCCAACCTTCCCAAATAAGATTGGAGATGAGTGCGTGGGCAAGAAGCCCCGTTGTATTTCTCAAAAGTAGGGGGTTTGAACTTGTGAGGGATCCTTACTCCCTGAACCAGACCAAGATTTGTGACATCAAAACCTAAGGAATTTTGAGACTCCAAAGATTTGAGCTTCTCAGCAAGCTCATCCATACGGCGAGTGGTCTCGTGAGCTTTGTCGTGCACAGAGAATTGATCATACTGATAATCTTCAGTAACGGGGCGCCCGTTAATCCGAATTCCTTGATTCACATTGTACCTTCCGCCAATACTATTTCTAACATTCCCCGTGTTGCCAACATTACCCGGGTTTCCATCAGCATTTGCGTTACCCGCGTTACCAGTGTTCACAGGGTTATCAGCGTTCCCCTCAGCATTTGGTATCTCTACCTCTGGATCATGCCTCTGTTGCTCAACCAAAACCCTCAGCTTTTCCTGGCCTTCTGCCATACCAGTCATCAGTGTCATGAACTGATCCATCCTTTCACGCATATCAACCAGCTCTTTCTGTACCTGGTCCATCGCTAGTTGTGAACGATTTTCCTTTGTCGGGTACCTGTGGACTCGCTTGGGACCAATAATGCCTGAAACAGGGAACAAACATTAGACATTGCGGCGACACCTAGAAAACAAACAAGGGTTAATATGCATGCTATGCGATGCACTGCTTATTCAATATTAAGGCACCCTCCCTTTTGAAAGGGAATACCCTGCAGATGAATAAGCATGAGATGTTGGATGCAAATATGCAGATGATGTTATGCAATGCAGTGGCATGTCAATCAGAATTACTGGACCCGCTTGAACATCTGTCAGGTTGCACTGCCTGGAGAGAAACCCACTGAGTAATATAATACAGGATCAACACTTCGGCATGAACTCGGAACCGAGAACCATAGAACACAGTCATCAACTCAGAATCCATACTTCAGAACCAACGGTCACCAACAAGAACCGAACAATAGTCACCAACAGAACAAGTCACCATCAGTACCTGTAAATGATTCATTCCCGCCCCACTCACGGGTGTAATCTAGGCCAGGGTAAGGTCAAGAGAAACGTAGGATAAACAATCCTTTCAAGAATACCATCATATGCACACCAAGTGTATGCAACGATAATACCCTATCAGAATCTGAACTGCTCGTGATGCCATGTTCCGCTAAGTGGCGCCATACCACCCGCTTCCCATGAATCACTATATTCCTAGGTGTCCTAAAGTTCACTCATAGCCTGTGTATTGGGCCTTTTACCTCTCATAGAACATCCCATCCCAACAAACAGAACCAACAGATATAGCAATCACACATACACAATGCAATAAAGCAAGTAAATGCTGAAAAAAAAGTAACTGTACAAAAGCATGAACACCCAATAAACAAGAAACCTACAAAATCTAGGAGGGACTCGCTTAGGGAAACCGGGTCCCCAGCAGAGTCGCCAGCTGTCGCAACCTACCTGCGAAAAAAAAGAAACAACCGGCGAAAAAGAAAAGACAGAAGAGTCGCCACAGTGCGTTATTTATCCCAAAGGAGGGAAAGGAAACGCTCGAAGTAAACCTGGAAAAAGGAAAGGAAAAGACAAGGTCTCGCAACCAAATCTTGGGTTCGGGAGTCGATTATGTGAAGGGAAGGTATTAGCACCCCTACGCATCCGTAGTACTCTACGGGATCCACTCTTGTAGTTCTTGTCTAAAGGGTGTGAGTTTATCTAATGTACTATTTACTAAAAAAAAGGGTCAAAAGGAAATGACTCGCACGGATGTCGCATCCACTGCATACGTATCCCATCTGAATATGAGAATCAGAGTCTTCGTAGCTCGGCTACCAATGGGTTAGGGGGTAGTGTGCTCGGTAAGACATCGCGTCTTATGCCTACGTATCTCATCTGGAATGAGAATCAGAGTAAGCCGTAGTTCGGCTAACTACGGGTTAAGGGTTGTGTTTTGGGGTGAACGACGTTACTACGCAATCTACCGGATGCTCGACCTTTGGAGACTTACTCGCCTGTAGTAGAAAGAGTAAACGTGTTCTTAGGAGAAGAAAAATCAATGAGTTGTTTGGGGTTTTAGGAACGCTCATGCAAAAGGGGTAATGAGGATAAGACCCCATAGCTCTTAACCCTGGACAGGGTGAGCTCATGCCAAAAAGTGGGGGTTCAGAAAGGTGGAACCCTCTCCACTGACCGACCGGACAAAAGATCTGGGGGTTTTGTTCTGAAGCATCGACACGTAGTGTGATCTTAAAGAACGACGCACTGGATAACGGGGGATTGACTATTGATCCCTTTTATCCGTCAATTGCCTCTTCATGGAGGTCTTTAGGCAAAAAGTAGTAAAATGCGGGAAAGATAAAGGGGGTTAAGAGATCTACCACATGGATAAAGATCCGAAGCAACAACAAATAAAGAGGTAAGAAACCCAGAGATCTCTCAAGCTAGCACCATCAAAGAAAGCGAGTCAGTACAGGTAATCGGAATAAACCTCGAGGTGGTATCCCACAAATAAAGTGGAACACCAAACAAGCCTTCTCTACAAGAGTCATATGAGCCCTCACAAAACAAAACTCAACAAACAGGTTAGAGTGACAAGACGGGGTGCAATCAAGGGTTGCCCCCAAATCAAAATGTAACCACATGAATCATGCCATTAAAATTCGCAAAAAGCTCACAAAAAGCAACCAAGGGTAGGAGGCCTAAACCTCTTGTCAAACAAATGCATTAAAAGGGTATCAAAAATTTCAGGTTGAAAGTATAAAGTAGTGGAAATAGGGCATACCTGATTGGGGAGGATTGATTGAAATTGAATGGCACGGTTGGGTTTGCAAAGCACTCTTAGGGTTTATATGAGAGGGAATTGGTTCTTTGCAGATGAGTTCCCTTCAGTCTCCGGAGGTTGCTCTGAACTCTTTTAGCTTTTCTCTCACTATCTTTTTCCCAGCCAGGGTAATAGGAATAGAATGGCCTTTTGTTTCACTGAAACTCTGAATTTATAACCTGATTTTTGTGGACCCGTGGGCTCAGATGAGAGAGGCCCAAGTCCAAAATTTTTTGTTATATTTTATTTATTTATTTATTTATTCGTTTTTTTTAAAAAACACGTGGGCTTCGCCTAGCGAGCATGACAGTTCAAGAAATTCCTCTGAGCGTAGGTGATTCTGGTGGCTTTTCTTGGGACTCGCTAGGCGATCCATTCTGCTTGCCTAGCGAGCATGACAGCTCATGAACAAACTTTTGCTCCTTCAAGATTAACATTTTGACTGATGAATAGACCCCATTTGAACATGTTGGAAGTATCTCAAGCCATTCCCTTGTGTTGACTGATCACCCAAATAGAACCCACAAAGTGTCCTGGATGATGTTCAAGCTTCTTGGAGCTAATCCCGATTGATGTGATGAAATGCAATGTATCTAATTCTGATTGATAATGATGAAATGCAATGCGAAATGTTAAATGACCTAAAAATGAATGCATGAATGAGGAGGGCAAATTTTGGGGTGTTACAGTAATGTATGAATTGCTTAATATATCAATTGCTTGTGTGCTTGGTGGTCTCTTGTGAGATGAGTTCTATACCCGAACTCGAGTGCACTTATGATAGGAGAATGGCATAGTCTTGTTGACTTGTGTGGAGTTATTCCTTAGCAAGTTGACTTGCAAGTCCATTCACTTGGGGGAGGTTTTGTTGGGATCAATAATGTCACACGAGTAGTCGTGGTTAGGCATTACTCTTTCCAATATAGACCTTAGAAGCCAAGGACCTTAAATTACCTAGCCCATCTTGGCTTATTTTAGGACGTAGTGCGAAGGTCGTTCAAGTGTAAGATTTGATACGATTGTTACGCGATAATACACTCATAAGAGTCTCTCTTGAGAATATTCTTGGAATATGAGTAGTCGTTTATCCGATAATATCCGAAAGATGAGATGATGACTATGGGAACCTCTTTTAGAACATGATTGTCAGGTTTAACCATAATACACTCCCTTTGGGTGGCTCTTAACCGAGACTTCATGCTCGTGACTTGCAACAAACCCTTGATTCGCGGTTGATCCGTTCTCGTATATCCTTAATATCAATGGAACTTGGGTGTTGATAAGGTGTAAACCATAATCCACCAAAATGGATGATTGATATTAAGGATGACTTGATCCATCCCGTGACCTTTGTGTGGCGTGATTTGCTTGATCCTTGAGTGTGATTGTTGCGTCCATGCATTCATGCATCCATTTGCATCCATATCATCAACAATGAGAAAATTTCAAGGAACTTAAGAGGTCTATTTGCGAATTTTCAGACATGGATAAGCAAAGAAGGAATACAGAGAAGTACGATTTCAGACAACCCGACTTGAAAGAGTTAAGGAATTTGACATCCTATATATTAGATCCTTGGAGTTCAAAGCTCGCCATGGGAAGCTTTTGTCTATTCTTGCTACTCAGGTGGATGAAGGACTGATGAGTGTGCTGGTGCAGTTCTACGATCCTCTCTATCGTTGCTTTACTTTTCCGAATTTCCAGCTTTTGCCTACACTTGAGGAGTATGCCTATCTTGTGGGTATACCTATTCTGGATCAGTTGTCGTTCAGTGGCTTGGAGAGAGTTCCTTCTTCTCAAGAGATTGATGATATGTTGCACATAGATGTATCTGAGATTGGTGCTCATATGACTACCAAAGGTGGAATTCAAGGTCTCCCATCTGATTTCCTCATCGCCCAAGCTACTTTGTTTGGGAAGGCCATGAGTGAGGACGCCTTTGAAGCCATATTTGTACTTCTCATCTATGGGCTAGTGTTATTCCCCAACATCGACAATTTTGTGGATATGAACGCTATTAGGATTTTCTCTACTCTTAATCTCGTTCCTACTCTGTTGGGTGACACTTATTTCTCTTTGCATATGAGGAATGCAAAGGGTGGTTGTACCATTGTGTGCTATTTGCCTTTATTGTACAAGTGGTTTATTTCGCACTTGCCTCAGACGCTCGCCTTCAAGGAGAACAAAGGATGTCTACGGTGGTCCACGAGACTTATGTCTCTCACTAATGATGATATCTTTTGGTATAACCGTGTGTATGATGGTGTCCAGATTATTGATTCTTGTGGTGAATTCTCCAATGTTCCTCTTCTTGGTACATGTGGTGGAATTAACTACAACCTTATTTTGGCTCGCGTCAGCTTGGGTTCCCCTTAAAGGATAAACCTAACAACATTCTGTTGGAAGGTGTGTTCTTTCAAGAGGGTAAAGATCCCCAAAACTTGAAGGGAAGAATGGTCCGCGCTTGGCGTAAGACTCATAGGAAGGGAAGAAAAGAGCTTGGTCCGAAGAATTGTATTGCTTTGGAACCCTACACCTCTTGGGTGAGGAAGAGATCTTTTGAGTACCGCATTCCCTATGATTATCCGAGACCTACACCTATGGTTATGGTTGGGCCTTCAACCCTCCCTAACCAAGGAGTAGAGGAATTGAGAGATGAAGACCGTTCGCGTTCTTGGGTTCGTGAGCGAGAGGAGCTACTTCAGCAACTCAGAGATAAAGATGCTGTGATAGAATTTCTGGAGCATTAGATTATTGACGAGCCTGATGATGTGGTAACTTCCCTTCTTCCTCAGTCATCCAGGTTTTGGAAGAGGAAGTATGATCGACTCGCCTAGGAGAAGGCAGATATAGAGGCAGCCTTTGAGAGAGAGGTGAAGAGGCTTTGTACAACTTATCTTCCGGTCTCGAGAGCTTTGGACGATTGTTTCTAGGGTTCCATAGGATGCTCATTTTCCTTCTCTCTTGTATTGTATTTGGTTACCAAGACTGTACTTCTTTGGTGTAATTTTTTTTCCAAATATTATTGATATGAATATTCCATATATGTCTAAAAGATTAATATTTCCAAATATTTGTAAGTAGATCTCTATAAAGTTCCTCTGCTAAAAAATTAATCATATGCACAAACATTGCATACATCATATGCATAAGCAGGTTTTGTTCAGGGTTTCTTGATCAGTGGTCTAACTCTATGTTCTTCATTTATTTTGAAGGCAAACCGACGCACCGGTATAACACCAGGGCCAATCTACCAAAGCTGATAGATCATCTTGAACAAGAGAACAGAGAACTTAAGGAGGAAGTTGCTAGGCGGACTGCCATGATGGAGTCAGTCCTAGCCGCCCAAAGCCAGTCTTCTCTAACACCTGCAACTCCTCCCCGGAGGACGGTTATCTCAGAGGCGGCTTCCTCTACTATGCCTGCCGCAATTACTCATTTCGCTTCGCCAACTATACCAGCCGGGTTTTCTTGGGGGATGCCTGCAAACTTTATGCCAGAAGGTCTCGCTCCAACCTTTGCTTCTCTGCCGGCATCTAGCCTGGTCCTTGCTGTGCCACCTGCCGTTGTGCACACATTACCGAGAGTCGAAGACACCATTTATCATTCTGAGCCATTTGAGGGCCCAGATGTTTATGAGAAAATGGACGCTATGAATGACCAATTCCTTGAGTTGCGCAAGGAACTAAAGACTCTAAGAGGGAAAGACCTCTTTGGTAAATCTGCTACTGAGTTGTGCCTTGTGCCCAATGTTAAAATCCCTATCAAGTTCAAAGTACCTGACTTTGAAAAATATAAGGGAAAAACTTGCCCTCTCAGCCATCTTGTGATGTACGCTCGCAAGATGTCAACTCAAACCGAAAATGATCAACTCCTCATCCACTATTTCCAGGACAGCCTGTCCGGAGCCGCACTCAGATGGTATATGGGTCTGGATAGTGCGAACATCCGCTCCTTCAACGACCTTGGCGAAGCCTTCGTCAAGCATTACAAGTACAATGTTGATATGAATCCCGATAGGGACCAACTGAGGGTTGTGTCCCAGAAGGAGAAGGAGACGTTTAAGGAGTACGCCCAAAGGTGGCGTAAATTGGCCGCACAAATTATGCCTCCACTCGAAGAGAAGGAAATGACCAAGATCTTTCTAAAGACATTGAGTTCATTTTATTACGAGAGGATGATAGCTAGTTCTCCCTCGGACTTCACCGAAATGGTGAACATGGGGATGAGACTAGAGGAAGGAGTCCCGGAAGGACGTCTAACCAGACATGAAGGCCCTTCTGTAAAGCGGTATGGGGGCTTTGCAAAGAAGAAGGAGGGAGAGGCACATGCCGTGTCTTCCCATGTTAAACGAAGACCCTCTGTGAAGAGGAAGACTGTTCGCCCTGCCAGTAATCAGCACCAGGTGGCTCATATAGCACTTGCCTTCAGGGAAACTCAACATTATCAATAACAACAACAACAACATCAACAATATCAACAACAGCATCGTCCACAACAGCAGGCCTACCAGCCTCAAAACAACAACAATACCAGCACCAGCTACAATAGGAAGAGGGTCACTTTTGATCCAATTCCAATGACCTACGCTGAACTCTATCCGTCTATGATAGATAGAAAGTTGATTACTCCACGTGACCCACCTGCTGTACCAACCAATCCTCAATGGTGGTACAAGCCTGAGCTTCATTGTGTAAATCATTCCGGTGCTCCTGGACATGATGTGGAGAATTGCTATCCCCTAAAGACCAAGGTGCAAGACCTTGTTAGAAGTGGGATTTTGTTTTTCGAGGACGTGGGTCCTAATGTCAAGAAGAACCCATTGCCCGAGCATGGGAAAGCTGTTGTGAACATGGTCCAGGGTTGCCCTGGCAAGTATAAAGTCTTGTATGTCAGTCATATCAGGCAATCGTTGGTCGAAATGCATAGACTGTTATGTGGATACAATCATTACGAGCATGACCATGACAGGTGCCGAGTGTGCACTGGCAATGATAGAGGATGTCGCCAAGTTAGGAAGGACATCCAAGAGATGCTGGATCAGGGTGTGATCGAGATACTTCAGAATCGTGATGAGGATGAAGTGAATGTTATATCCCCTATTTTCAGAATATCAAAACCTGTTGTTGTCAGATATAATGGCAGCAAGAAGAAGGTTTCTCCATCTCTTATTATCAAGCCAGCGGGCCCTGTCCCGTACTCTTCGGACAAAGCAGTTCCCTAAAGATATAACGCAGTTGCGTTAGAAGATGGGAAGGAGGTGCCTTTGCCCTCTACTTCTGTTGTGAGTATATCGGATGTCAATGGTGTGACCCGCAATGGTCGCGTTTTCTCGGCGCCGCCGAAATCCCAAGATGACATGAGAAGAGCTGCTGTTGATAACTCTGCCAGTCCTATGGGGACTTCTTCTTCTCCGAATCCGGCACTTGCTGTTGATAAATCTATTAAAGCTCCTGCCCTTGTTGGCCAGCATGGCATTCTGAAAGAGGATTGTGATGAGATGCTGAGGCTCATCAAGAGGAGCGAGTATAATGTTGTCGATCAGCTGCTTCAAACTCCATCAAAGATATTTGTCCTATCTTTGCTGATGAATTCTGAGCTACACCGTGAAGCTTTGCAGAGGGTGTTGGATGTGGCATACGTGGATCACGATGTCACAATTGAACAGTTTGATAGGATTGTTGCAAATATAACTGCTTGTAACAATTTGAGCTTTTGCGATGCTGATCTTCCCGAGGATGGAAAAGACCCCAATTTGGCTCTGCACATTTCCATGAACTGCAAGGATGATGCCTTGAATAATATGCTGGTAGACACATGATCATCGCTAAGTGTGTTTCCGAAATCCACTATGGCCAAACTTTCTTACCAGGGGCCTCCCATGAGGCAGAGTGGAGTGATAGTCAAGGCTTTTGATGGATCGAGAAAAACTGTGATTGGTGAAGTTGAACTCCCAATCACGATAGGACCTAGTGATTTCCAGATCACTTTCCAGGTCATGGATATCCACCCATCATATAGCTGCTTTCTTGGCAGACCATGGATTCACGAGGCAGACGCCGTGACAGCCACCCTACACCAAAAGTTAAAATTCGTCAAGAATAAGAAGTTGGTGGTGATAAGGGGAGAGAAGGCTCTCTTGGTAAGCCATTTGTCTTCCTTTTCCTATATAGATGCTGGGGATGAGGTTAGGACTCCGTTCCAAGCCTTATCTATTGCTGAGCCTTCAAGGAAAGGAGCTTCTTCATTTATATCCTACAATGATGCTAAGTTGGCCATTGAGCCTGGTGCAACTACTAGTTTAGGACAAATGATTAAGCTGGAAGACAATAAATCCCGGGCTGACATAGGGTTTTCTTCAGGAATTTTCAATGAGCATGGGCTATTCCAGAGTGGTGGTTTCATCCATACTGTTGAAGACTAGGAGGCTGCTGCTATAATGGAAGATGATGCAGAGGAAGATCTGGACAACTTTGTCATCCCTGGAGGAATCTGCAATAATTGGGTCGTTGTTGATGTTCCAACAGTTATCCATAAGTCTACGTAATGTGTTCACTTTTGTTTAAAAACCCTTCTCCCATGCCAAAAGGAGAAGTGATGACATTGTTGGCACATTAATACAATGTTATTCATTCAATAATTACATGTTAAATGTTTGTTTTTTCCAAATTATTTTTCCCTTTTTGCTTTTTGCATGAAATTGGTGATCACTAAAAAACCCTAAAAAGAGAATAAAATCAATCTTTTCATCTGCATAATAATTTGCCTTGTTTGAATTCTGAAATCTCTTTTATATCGAAAATCACGATGCAGGTTGATCAAACCCATTGAACATAATGATCCAACACCATCTCCCAATTTGAGTTCCCTGTATTTGAGGCCGAAGAAGATGATGTTGAAGAGATTCCTGATGAGATTACCCATCTACTTGAGCACGAAGAGAAGATCATTCATCCGCACCTTGAGAATCTGGAAATAGTAAATTTGGGGTCTGAAGACTGCATTCGTGAAGTGAAGATTGGGGCACTCCTGGAAGAGTCTGTGAAGAAGGGGTTGATTGAGTTGCTGCGAGAATATGTCGACGTCTTTGCCTGGTCGTATGAAGACATGCCTGGTCTAGATACTGATATCGTGTAACATTTCTTGCCTTTGAAGCCTGAGTGTGTGCCTATGAAGCATAAGCTCAGAAGAACTCATCCTGATATGGCAGTGAAGATTAAAGAAGAAGTTCAGAAGCAAATTGATACGGGGTTTCTGGTGACTTCTACATATCCTGAATGGGTGGCCAACATTGTGCCCGTGCTTAAGAAAGATGGAAAAGTCCGAATGTGTGTAGACTATCGAGACTTGAATAAAGCTAGTCCAAAAGATGATTTTCCTCTACCACACATTGATATGTTGGTGGATAATACAGCTAAATTCAATGTCTTCTCATTTATGGACGGATCTTCCGGTTATAACCAGATTAAAATGGCACCCGAGGATATGGAGAAGACAACATTCATCACACCTTGGGGAACATTCTGTTATCGAGTGATGCCCTTCGGTTTGAAGAAAGCCGGAGCCACGTATCAACATGCTATGACTACCTTGTTTCATGATATGATGCACAAGGAGATTGAGGTATATGTCGATGATATGATTGCAAAGTCGAGAACGGAGGTTGAACATGTAGAACACTTGGTGAAGCTTTTTCAGCGTTTGAGGAAGTACAAACTCCGCTTGAATCCGAACAAGTGTACATTTGGAGTCCGTTCCGGCAAGTTATTGGGCTTTATTGTCAGTGAAAGAGGTATTGAAGTTGATCCTGCCAAGGTCAAAGCAATACAAGAGATGCCTGCGCCCAAAACTGAGAAGCAAGTCTGAGGTTTTCTTGGCCACTTGAATTATATTTCCATATTTATATCCCATATGATTGCCACATATGCGCCTATATTCAAGCTCCTCCGGAAAGATCAGCGTCATGATTGGACCGAGGATTGCCAAAAAGCCTTTGACAGTATCAAAGAATATTTGTCTGAGCCTCCGATTCTGTCTCCGCCTGTTGAAGGGAGACCCTTGATCATGTACTTGATTGTTCTTGAGGACTCTATGGGCTGTGTATTAGGTCAGCAAGATGAATCAGGGAAGAAAGAGTATGCTATCTACTATCTGAGTAAGAAGTTCACTGATTGTGAGTCTCGGTATTCAATGCTTGAGAAAACATGATGTGCTTTGGCTTGGGCCGCTAAGCATTTACGCCAGTATATGTTAAATCATACGACTTGGTTGATATCCAAAATGGATCTGATCAAGTATATCTTTGAGAAGCCTACTTTAACCGGGAGGATTCCCCGTTGGCAGATGTTGTTATCTGAGTATGACATTGAATATCAAGCTCAGAAAGCTATTAAAGGTAGTATCTTGGCTGACCACTTGGCACATTAACCAATTTGAGGATTATCAATCTGTTAAGTACACCTTCCCAGATGAGGAGATTCTGTATTTGAAGATGAAGGATTTCGATGAGCCTACGCTCGATGAAGGGCCAGAGCTTGGTTCCCGATGGGGTATGGTGTTCGATGGTGCTGGTAATCAGTACGGAAATGATATTGGGGCAGTGATTATTACTCCTTAGGGCACCCATTTTCCTTTGACAGCAAGGCTAACTTTCAAATGCACGAATAATATGGCGGAATATGAGGCCTGTATTATGGGATTGGAAGAGCGTATTGATCTTAGGATCAAACATCTTGATGTTTATGGTGACTCGGATCTTGTTGTTAATCAGATTAAGGGTGAATGGGAGATGAATCAGTCTGGCCTCATCCCATACAGAGATTATGCGAGGAGGATTTCAACTTTCTTTACTAAGGTTGACTTCCATCATATTCCTCGAAATGAGAACTGGATGACAGATGCTCTGGCTACGCTTGCTTCGATGATTGTGGTGAAATATTGGAATGAAGTCCCCAATATCATTGTGATGCGCTTGGATAGACCAGCTCACGTATTTGCAGTTGAAGAAGTGAAAGATGATAAGCCATGGTATTATGACATCAATTGTTTTCTCCAAAGTCAGATTTACCCGCCTGGGGCATCTGTTAAAGACAAGAAGACTTTGAGAAGATTATCTGGCAGTTTCTACCTCAATGGTGATGTGCTTTATAAGAGGAATTTTGACATGGTTTTGCTCAGATGCGTGGATATACACGAAGTAGACCTGTTAATGACTGAAGTCCATGAGGGTTCATTTGGTACTCATTCCAATGGACATGCCATGGCAAAGAAGATGTTGAGAGCAGGCTACTATTGGCTGACAATGGAGTCTAACTACTGCAAATATGTGAAGAAATGCCATAAGTATCAGATTTATGTGGATAAGATTCATATTCCTCCGACACTTCTGAACGTTATTTTATCACCATGGCCTTTCTCCATGTGGGGAATTGACATGATTGGCATGATAGAGCCAAAGGCGTCAAACGGTCATCATTTTATTATCGTAGCAATTAATTACTTCACCAAATGGGTTGAAGCGACATGGTACGCAAACGTGACCAGGCAGGTGGTTGTGAAGTTTATCAAGAATCAACTCATACGCCGTTATGGTGTGCCAGACAAGATCATTACTGATAATGGATCTAACTTGAACAACAAGATGATGAAAGAGCTGTGTAGCGAGTTCAAGATTGCGCATCATAATTCTTCTCCCTATAGACCCAAGATGAATGGGGTTGTTGAAGCTGCTAACAAGAACATCAAGAAGATTATCCAGAAGATGGCTGTCACGTACAAATATTGGCATGAGATGTTGCCATTTGCTTTGCATGGCTATCGTACATCTGTTCACACTTCAACAGGGGCAACCCCTTTCTCCCTTGTGTATGGCATGGAGGATGTGCTCCCTGTGGAGGTTGAGATCCCATCAATGAGAGTCTTGATGGAAGCCAAGTTGACTGAGGTTGAATGGGTTCAGAGTTGTTATGATCAATTGAACTTAATTCAAGAGAAGAGATTAACTGCCATGTGCCATGGTCAGTTATATCAATAAAGGATGAAGAAAGACTTTGATAAGAAGGTCAAGCCTCGTGTGTTTCGAGAAGGTGACCTCGTGCTCAAGAAAGTTTTTTCTTTCGCGCCCGATTCCAGGGGCAAGTGGACTCCAAACTATGAAGGTCCATATGTTGTTAAGAGAGCCTTTTTAGGCGGTGCTTTGATACTTACAACTATGGATGAGGAGGATTTCACTCGTCCTGTGAATTCAGATCAGTCAAGAAATACTTCGCCTAAAATAAAAACAGAATAGCTCGCTAAGTTGAAAACCCGAAAGAGAGGCTTAGGCAAAAATGAGCGTCTCGGTGGATTGAAAACCCGAAAGGGCGGTCTAGGCAAAAGTTAGAGACAAAAAAAATGAATATATATATCCCACTAGATTGAGTACCTCACCCTGGGGCAATCTAGGCAAAAATTAGGGATTTGGCAAGTAACTGCATCCTGACAAGACTTTGTTCTACAAGCCATATACTGTCAAAGATTCTCACTCAATCATCGTCAACTGAAGCTTCAGATACATTGGATTCAGAGTTGTTGAAGAAATGGTCATTATGTTTAATGTATCCTTTTTCCAATATATATCACAAATTTCAAAATTTTTAAAGATCCATGGAGTCTCGCCATTTGCGGACTACCATTCTATCAAATAAATTTGAGCCTTTATCCAATTCTTTGCACTCTTATTTGTTTCTGTTCAACAAATGTTTTTGCGTGTTTTAATTGATAAATATCATTGTTTTAAACAAATAAAGTTTTTGTAAAACTGTTTTTAAACAAAGTGAACATTCACAATGATTGAAAGGATATATGAAACGTCTTTAGTGCTCTCCCAAGGATAGTATGATTTCAAAAAGGGTAAGACATTTGTTCATATTCCTAGCATATTTGTTTTCTCTTCATCATCTTTCAGGTTGTCTCCTCAGCGAGCGCAGAAAGGGGTGATACATCATCAAGTCCCCAGGGAATCTGGAGTTTTGGCCTTGATCTTTTGGGAGATGTGTATACCTCCGTCCTCAGATCCCCAGAGAGTTTGAGTCTAGCATCTGTGTTTTATCAATTATATGGTTGTCATCCCTTGAGTGGACTGACCTAAAATCCCTTATAGATTGATAAAAATTGGTATGCTATCTATTTTCAAGGAAGTTGGTCTTTCCCTCACCATAAATGGAAACCTCTCGCAGAGTGAGCAGGAATTCCCGACATGAGTGGAAATCCTCAGCAGGTTGACTTGTAGCTTTTCCTCAACAGTTTGACTTACAACTCATCCCCGGTAGGGTTGCTCGCAACAAATTATCCCCAGTACGATCGCCTTCAGTCTTCCCCAGTGGAATTGCCCAATCAGAGCCTGATATTTGTATTCCCCTCCTTATTGGAAAGTTTGCTCCTAGCAGGATTGGTGGTGGAGATGTTGTGTCCTTCCCCAACGGAGCTTTAGTTCTCCCTCCTTGGCAGAGATGTCTCTCCGACAGATGAAAGGAAGTGTTTTATTTGCTGAAACTTTTGTTTGGTGGTTGTTCCCTACAGAGTTTCATATCCTTTCCCCTGATAAGTTCCCCGGTAGAGTTTCTTCTATGATGGATCTTATCCGTGTTGAGCTCCCCGATAGAGTTTCCTCTACATCAAATCTTTTGTTTGTTCAGCAGCAAATCCCTGGCGGTGACTCTATAGCTTCCCCAACGGAGTAATTTGTTCCTACTCCCGGAGGCAGAAATGTTTCTGCATGTTCCCGAGAATTTTTGGAAGATCCCCAACATTTGGTAGTTGTGACCTTTGCTTATCATCAACAACGGTCTCTGATCCCCAGTGTTAGTCTTTTTCCCCGGCAGTGACTCTGCTTGATCCCCGGCGGCAGTCTGTGTCTCCTGGTATTTGATGCTCCCCGCCAGATTGGATTTTCTCCTATGGGCTTTGCTTTTCTCTTTTGAGATGTTATACTGGATGTTTGTTCATTGATTCTTGGACCTGTTTGTGTTAGATATGTCTGTTTGTCAGCATTAATCATACAAAAACCACGCATATACATGCATATTTATAGCATTCAGATATTCATGTTGCATTCTTTGCCATATATCTTTGCTTGTTATCTCCTGCTGTTGGTGAAATATTCTTCCCTAAGCAGATGTTTGTGTCTGATCTCTCCATTTATCGTCAGCCCCATAGGCAGAAAATGCTTATCTTTCCTTCTATATTCCCCACTGAGTTATGTCCTCGTGGATGATTATTGTTTCAGTTTCCTTCCTAAATATGTATTGGGATGAAATTACTCCCCTGAGTTATATCCTCATTTGGTTGAGTCTTGTTTCATTGTCTCTCTCTAGTTTGTTCCTAGATTGACCCCTTTCTTATTACTTCCCCTGCAGTTCCCTTTGGTTCAGGTAATCAATTACTCAGTAAGCAGTAATTGTTCATTCTCTCCCCAGCGAGTCATCTTTCATTTACCCTTTGTTTGGTAATGATTGTTTCTCCTTTGGATTGGTCATCATTTTTATACCCAGTAATCGGTATCCCGATGTCCTTTCTTTTCGGTCGATTTATCCTTTATTAACCCAGTAACCGATTGTGGATAATCTTCCATGCGAGTATATTATCTACGTTTTGACGGTAATAGATAATATATCTCATGCGCTCTTCAGTCGAAGTCTTTTCTCTTCCCCAGTCGAGTAAGATTCGTTTTTCCTTATGGAATCGAATGCCCATCCTATAAATTGAGTTTGCTTTTTCATCCCTCCTTTTCGGATGATGAGTGTCTTGGATATATTTCCAATTCACGCTTGGTTGGTCACCTATTATATGCCCAGTAACCGGTATCCCTGGTGTTCCTTCCTTCTGCTCCCTATTATGACTTTTTGCCCCCTGTGGAGTCAGATTTTCCTGAGTTGAAATATTCCTTTTTAGGTCTTCCTCAGACGTTTTGGATGATTGATATCTCTCACCCTTATACCGGTCTTAGATATTCTTTCTCCCCGAGCGTGTTGCTCTTTCACCCTTATACCGGTGTTTGGATCACATGTCTCTTTTTGAGTTTTATTACCCAGTAACCGGTAATACCTCATTTGTTGTTTCCTCAGCTGAGTCCTTAATGGGCATTCCCCCCCTGAGTTCGGATTTTATCCGAGGTATCCCTTGTGGATAGTTTTGTTGTACTGGCGTATTCCCCAATACATGCATCTTTGCGTCAACTCGAGTCTTTCCATCGATTTATTTTCGTGGAATCCCTTCGTGTCTCCCAGCAAGTTTCAAGTCGTGACCTGCTCACGCCTTTTACCCTTATTCCTCCCCAGAGTCTCTGTCTCCCTAGTGAGCGTATTACCCCTATGGATTTTCAGTTTCTCCTGATTTTCCTTCCTTTGTGGTCATATTTCCCCACAGAGTATTAACTTTTGCATACATACATCCGCATCATGAGGTCTCTTAGGGACCAAAATTCGTCTCTTTGTTATTATTTAAGCCCATTCTACCTCGTCGAGACGAATATTTTAACCTTCATTTCTCCGGCTAGAATGACCTTAAATAGGGGCATCTGTAATACCCTAATTTTGACCCTAAGATCCCTCATGGCATCATATCATTGCTCATTGCATTTGCCTCAAGGATCATGGCATCTTGGCTCCTTAACCCTAGGGTTGGGACTTGTGTGAGTTGGTTTGAGACCACCAAGCATGCTTGAATTGTATATTATTGCTTTTATTATTTGTTTAACTAACCAAAAGCACAAAAATATGTCACTAACTTGTTTTGTTTTGAAGCTCAAGCAATCATGTGTGCCCTTGCTCCTAGGAGGCCCCTATGCTCATAGTAGTGGCCAGATGAAGATGAAAGCAAACATGACAATGGTTCCTAAAGATCTCAATCATCATATATGTCTCCCAAGTATCTCAATCTGCCAATTCGATCAAGATAAACCATAGGGCTTGAGGATTGTTCCCCAAGGAAACGCTAATTCAACTATGCATTGACTGTGCCTTGCTCATGAAGCAACCTCAACCTGTGATCAAATCCAATCAAGGGAAGTTATTTCATTCACCATTTTATGCATATATGAGCCTATGTGAGGCCCCTCAATTATTCATTCAACAAGATTTGAAGTTTGGACTTGAGAAGTTGACCAGTCAAGTCATCTAACTAAATTAAAATCTACTGAGACCTAACTTTTGATGTGTTTGTCAAATGAATATGACCCAAAGAGAAAACATGTTCTTAAGAACCATATTAACAACTTTCATGTTCATCAAAAATCCATTTGAAACTTAGAAGGTCATCATTCATTTCAAAACATTATAGGTCATTTTGACTGAAACCCTAATTTTAAGTCAACTTCCCAAGGACCTAACTCACTCATTTTTTATGATTTTGAGGTGGGACCAATTGCATTGGAAATATTAAGATGACTAATTCAAATGTTATGTTGGACGAAATTTCAAAAACCTAACAGAAACACATGTGATAATACAAAACATTATAGGTCACTTTGGACCAAAGCCATTGAATCTTGAAAAAGTACAACTTCAAGTGCCCATAACTTTACCATCAAAAATCCAAATTATGCAAAATTTTATTCCAAATTAATAATATTGAAAATATCTACAACTTTCCATTTGAGGCTTGCATCATTGGAACAGAAGGGCTTGAAGTTGGTCACTTTTGACAAATTTTTCAAAGGCATGTTTTGTACATCAAACTTCATGACCAGTTTTCATAAATTTCCAAACTCCACATGGATTTTTGTCCAACATAGATTTTGTTCCTTATGTCAATACCTTTCCAACCATTACTCACATGCCTATGTTTGGAATTTCTATGTATGACTTTCAAAGAGAGGAACATTTGTGATCATTTATGCATTTCATGATGGAACTTCATGCACAAGCAATTGTAATGCAAACCACATGTCCAAATCAATTCATCATGCTATCAACTTGCAAAACCATCAACTTTTGGGCCTCACATGCGCTTGTACAGGCCCATGCATGGAGGACCCAAAGCTTCATGCACACGGATTCTCCACCTCTTTGCATCAGCTCCATCTATAAATACATGCCATGCTTCATTCATTTCTTATCCTGGAATCAACCTGAAGCTCTGCATAAATTGAATCCCAACCACACTAGAGGAATTTTGAGTTTTCACTTCTCTTTTCAAGTTTGAATTTCAACAAAATCAGTTGATCTTCAACACTTATTCCTTAGCCTTGCACTCATACCATACCTCAAGAACAAGCTGCAAGCAAGAGTTTGGTTGGATCGTGCTCATCAAAGTTGCACTTCAAAGGTTTACATCTCAACTGTTTTGATCTGAATCTCCATATATGATGTTATTTACTTGTGTTTGTTTGGTTCTCTGAAGTCCTCGTGTGAGAGGCAAGCCAATGGTGGCTTTAATTTCATGAATTGATGCATTTCAGATTGAACACCTGGATTTTTCATCTCAGATTTCTCCTTCCATAGGGATCTTGAGTATAATCCAAGATTACAGGGGTGATGTACATCACCCTAGCTTAAATTTGGTATAAGGCACGTGTAGTTTGGTTGAGGTTGCAAAACCTGCAACTGGTGGCCGATTTCTGTTTGCTCGCCGGAGAAGACGGTGGTTTCCACCACCGTCCCCACGTTGAGGCCTTGTGTCCATTGTATCTCACATACAGGATCTAATTGTGGCCTTTGCTTTTTATGACTTTTTAAAATCCAGCGTGTGTTGCACTTGACTTGTGTCCATGATGAACGCGCGCCTGAGAGCCTTAGGATTGTCCACGTCAATTAATGAATGTGGATCCAACGCCTCCTGATTTTCCATATTTTTCAATTTCTGTTTTATTTTCCTTTTATTCCATTTATTTTTAAAAATTCATAGCTCTTCTGTTTGGAATCACAAAAATATGGGACAAATTGTAAATTTTTTCTCTTAAAATCTAGTTTCATTATCTGATTTTTAATTATTTTTGTGATTCCATTTAATATTTTTTGTGAATTATTTTGTTTTTTTATTATTTTTAATTCATTTTAAATACTTTTAGATATTCAAAAATTCCAAAAATATTTTCTTAACACATTTGGATCATGATAAGTCTATGAAAATATTCTCATCAATTTCTTAATTGATTTGAGGTTTATTTGAGATTTTAATTCATTTGTGTTATATTTTAATGCTTTTAATTGATGTTAAAATAGTTTCTGTTTTCAAAAAATGTTTAGAAAATTTTTCAAACCTTGTTTGACCATGTTAGACTCATGATGATTCAATTGGACTCATCCAAGTTGATTTGAATTGGATTTGAAGTTTGACCTTACTTTGTTCATTTTATTTTATGTATTATTTTAATTCCAAAAAATACCAAAAATATGTTTGACCTTTCTTGATTTCTAATCTTCATTTCACCTCTGTTTACCATTGATTGATGTTGATTCCAATCATATTTGATCATTGTGTTTTGGTTATGTCATTTGAATTTTCATTTTGTACATTTCATCTTCATCTCTTTTCTTTTTCTTTTTCTTTTGACTAATGAGTTAATGATTTGTGGTTAGCCTTGACATATAAGAGGCTTAACCTTCTTTTATCCAAATCAAATTCAACTTGATCAAAGATCAAGTGAATTACTTTGTGTCCAAGATAAGTTGCTTCTTGGTCAAGCAAAAAATCTAAAATCCATACAAGGTCATTCTTCTTTTCTTTTGGCATGGC
The DNA here is from genome assembly GCF_024323335.1 of Lathyrus oleraceus. Taxonomy (NCBI): domain Eukaryota; kingdom Viridiplantae; phylum Streptophyta; class Magnoliopsida; order Fabales; family Fabaceae; genus Lathyrus; species Lathyrus oleraceus. The sequence goes on from NC_066584.1 coordinate 503,697,764, forward strand.
AAGTTGTAGGAGCTTGGCTTACTAGTCATGATCTCTAACTTGTGTTTAGTTACCTATAGTTTTATTGACCGACCTCAGATAGGTATGACTACTACATTAGTCCACTTACGATTGCTTAACATAGCGCTAAATTTCCTTATGTCACACTAACATTAACTACTAATTACTAACTTTTAATTCAAGCATTTAATTCTTACAATTTACCTTTATGCAATTTGATTTCTTGCTCATTTATTCATATTGTCTTTTCCCTTTGCTCATTTGAGCTCATGTTTATGTTTATGCCATTTTCCTTTTGCTCATTTGAGCTTACCATTGTATATAAATATATTGTTGTTTTGTGTTTGTTTTGTGATTGTTTGTGTGAACCCAATGCAAAAAGAAGAAAGGACTTAGAATTAGGACTTTACCTATGTTTAATGGAGTTCAAGAGCAACTAGGCCTCATGCCTTTAGAATGCTAAAATTGATTGAAGAGCAACTAGGCCTCATGCCTTTAGAATGCTTAAATCTTGAAGTTGACTTGAAAGGACCCCTAATCTAAACTCTCTCTTTGTCCATTCCTCTTATTGCATTGTGAATTTTTTTATTGTTTGTTCTTGTGTGATAGGGATTCCAAATTTGAGATAGTTAGAAGGACCATTGTCATGAGCATCCAAGTTAAGAGAGACAAGCCAAATGGAGATCCTAGGAGCTTGATTGAATATTTGTTTGATTGCTTGAGTTAATTGCTAAGTCCAAAGGAAAGGAGCATCTTGAATCATATTTATGATCTCAAGAAAGGAACTCCAAGGGTTTTATCTCTTCTCTCATCTTTGCATATTTAGGACTAGCCCTTTCTCTTCTTCTCTCCACTCTAACCCAAGCCAAACTCATTTTGTGCAAACATTGACATTATTTTCAAAACTAGAAACCTAGGCCATATGCCTTTGATTTTTCAAACTCTTTTCATTAATACTTATTTTGAATTGAATCTTAAGTCAACTTTGACTTCATTTTGTGAATACTTCAAACTTTTAAATACAACTCACTCAAGTCATTTTGTGGTTCCAATGGCCACCTTTGTTAAAACCTTTTTTCATAAACATTAGCCATAGGTTTGAGTTATCATAGTGGTTGATGTAAACCTCACCTTATCCTTAGTAATTGGACTATAAGTCTGCCATACTTATTATAGGGTGGATCCCTCACTAGTATGTTGAAGCTCTCCTCACATGGTGGATTGTTGGTTTAGGTTGAGTTTTCTCCCTTTGATAACAAAAGACCTTAAGTCTTTTGATCAAATCAATTCACCAACCTTTTGAGATTTTTACCCCGAACTACGAGGTTTTAATCCTACCTTTGTGATGGTACGTAGGCAATGGGTTTATCCATTCAAACAACATATTGTAAATATGTATATTCTTTTCTCATCTCCCCAATCTTGTTTGCACAAATATTTTCACAAATACCAACCTACCATACAACTTTGCAAAAAGGGATCCCTTAGAGTAATAAGGATGTTTTGGGTGCTTAAAACCTTCCCATTGCATAACCAACCCTCTTACCTAGATCTCTGACATTTTTGTTAGTTTTTGATTTGATAAAACTTCTTGGTTTTTGTTCGCTTTCTAACCTTTCCTTTGGATAAATATAAATACGGTGGAGACTCGAATTGTATGATTTACTTTTGATTTAGTCAATAAATCTAAAGATAACGAATACCCCGCTACAGCAGTACCCTGTTTACACTTATTCATGACTACCGTGCAATAGTTTGTTATGAATTAGTTGAAGTACTAGCAATGTCATCCTCTATCTCACGCTTGGTGCTCTCAAGTTGAGCAATTTGCCACGTAACTTCACGATGCACATGACTAATGTTTTTACATACATCCTTACTGTCATTTCCAAATTCTATAAGCAAAGCAGTCATCCAACCTCTGTCTTTTGAAGCAGAAAAAAAAGAAGGAACTCAATCAGGAAAAAGTGAAGAAAAAGTGTTATATTTATGTTTTCATCCTTGGACCAAAACCGGTTATCACTATCTTCAAGTGCTATCTAAGGGCAAGACATAAGCACTTGCTAGAGGAGTGGAGTGATGTTCTGCAAATCCTTTAAATACCATGGTGCTATGCAAAGCAATAAACATGCCATATGAGGATTGCGCAATAGCTGGTTATAATAATAATGTCAATAAAGATTCAACAAACGAATTTAAGCATTTTCCACAGTCCGGTGAACCAATACCATCAAATGAAAAATGCATAGCTGAACAAATTGCTCGCCTATTATTGCTTCAGCGACAGAATCTTTTGAACCTAACAAGAAACAATGGTTTTCATTTACCTTATCTTTGGAATCTGTTTCCACTGCACTTCCTTCATTAGCTTTTCCTGAAGATCCTGTAGCATTACCATCTCCAAAGGATGCAATCATATTGATGATTTCAATTGTAATGTCAACACCAATACCTCTCAATGAAGATACATGTTGTAGAAGTTCCTACATAGAATTTGCCAAAAGAAATACTTTTTACTTGTGAAGATTTTAAGAAGGAACCACAGTGATGATGTTTCTTTGATAATCTTTAAGCCTTTTGCATTAAGACAAATGGCCGCAAGACCCTTCGGAATGCATGTCAAAGCCTTTGAAGAAGGAAGTATTCTTGATATAATTGAAGATAAAAAAAGCCTCAGGAAAACCCATTTCATGCAGAGCAGAAAAACATGTAGGATCTTTGTGGATCATTTCGCTCATAATAGTAACAGATGAATAGTAAATGTCACCTCCAGATTTATTTATATTCTAGAAAATTGATACCAAATTTGCTGATAATTAGTTAGCATTAGAGTGTTGAGATCTGGTAGGGTTAGTAGGGTTATAAGTTATGGAACCAACTGCCTTAAGGGCCACTTCTATTCTGGCAGTGAAGCATATCAGTATTACGTCTTGTGATTTCACCAGTGAGCATTAAACTATCATTTTCTCCAACAAAAATAATGACCCTGTGTATCTCAGTTTGCAATCTTTGAGCCAAGAGCTCAATACTCTCCAACTCTTTAAACAAAGATACAGACGAGCTACTATAATCCATAAGCTTCTAAATGGTTTTAACAACAAAACAACCGGATGAAGATGTGCAAGATCAGAATCTTCCAGCATAGGTAAGAATGTGGGTGGCATTCTAGATCTTCTAATATTAGTCCCAGAAGATGACGTTGACACCAGATGTAGCGAATAGAACTGAAGAACTCCCTCAACAAAATCAAGGTAAGATGGATCATTAGAACTTTTCAATGAAAAAATATCTCTCTGGAGCACATTCAAAAGAATCATGTGATTCCCTCCAGTAAAAGTGATACTAGATCCACTGAGAATCCTTGCCCATTCATGCGATGAAGTATACACTGCCAACTGGGCTGCTAATGCAAACACTACAAGTGTCCCAATGAATATGACAAAACGAAGAAGTATCCTAATTAAAACCATACTCTTGCCAAAATAATGTAAACTCTCTGAGCTTCCATATATTAGGTTCAGGACGTCTCCATAATAGTTCGACTACATGATAAGTTTTACATATTACTTTTACCGATGTTGTATTGATAAAAAACATGTATCCCTCAATGAGAATGTTTGATTCTTTATGTTCATCAAATGTAGTATTGTAAGACCCCAATTTTGACCCCTAAGATACCTCATGCCATCTCATAGCTTTGCATTGGCATTGAGATCACACCTTGGTATCCTCCTCACCTATCATTCATTGGACTTTCATTGGGAGAGATAACCAAGCACATTTGATTGTATCATACTTTATTTTCCTTGTTTACAAACCAAAAATTCAAAAAATATATCTAGTGTAGCTTTGTTTCTTTTGTAGGTAGTGTGTGTATCCACTTATCAAGCTCACAACTAGGGTTTGAGACCCTCAATGTAAGAGATCAAGCAAGCAAAGGTCCAAACTGGTTCTAAGCATCATATATGGATCCCCATGTTCTTTATTTGTCATTTTTATCAATAATTCATCAAGAGTTTGAAGCTTGTTTGTCAAGGACACCCTAATTCATCTAGGTATCTTGTGTGCCTTCCTCAGCAAGTTTCTTTAACATTTGGTCAAAGATATCACAGGATACTTAATTTTACCTCATCATAAGCATATATGATCCTCCATGATCTCCAAAGAGCAAAGGAACTCTAAGTTTGCAAGATGGTTCAAAGAGGTTGACCAGAAAAGTCAACTGGTCAAATCTAGGGTTCCCTAGACCTTATCTCCTACAATTTTTGTCATATGAAAATTATTCAAAGATAAAGTTACTATTTATGACATTACAAACAACGTTCAAGTTGGCATCAAGAGCTAATATTTCTTGGAAAGTCATTTTTTATGGTGAAAGAATATAGATCATTTTGTCTGTGCCCTAGATAGAATGTCAACTTCCAAGAACCATAACTTGATCAATTTTTATGATATGAAGATGATACAAGTTTCATGATTAATTTAAAGATGTCTTATTCAACTTTTTTTCTTTGATAAAGGTCAAATTCCACTTGCAAGGTCATGTTCCATGAGGAAACATTATAGGTTCATTTTGGTCCTCATCATTGAACAAACATTTTTCCTCAACTTCTAAAATCAATAACTCCATCATGAAATCTCCAAATAGTGTCAAAGTTTTGATAAACTTGAAGGTAATTGAAATATCTACAACTTTGAAGAAGGAACCAAAGTCATTTGAAGCTCATAGCAAAAGTTATTCAAGATGGAAAAAGGGGTCATTTGACTTTTAACTTAGAAACTTTTCAAGTATGTTTGATTCTTCCAACTTCAAGGTCATAATTCATCATGTTCCAAGCTTCAAGTGGAAAAAATTTCAACATCAAAGTTGTGTCCCGTAATGGTAGCTTTCCAAAGAGACCAAGATCACTCTATTTGGACAAGATTTGAAGGGCTTGTGCATGGATTCTTTTCATGGTTTGATTTAGCAACTTTTGATTCCAATTGTTACACAACTTTGCATGGCTCCATGTTATGACATAAGTGGCATTTGTGCACGAATTTAAGTGGATTGCAATGATCATTTGGGTCTGAACACATGCCCACACATCCATACACATGAACTTAATATTTTTGGTCCATATATTGAATGGTGTAGAAGTGAATTCCATTTCCTATATAATGAAGTGCATTACCTTATATTGAAAAAAAGAAACCATACCCAAGCTTTTCTAAGAAATCCCATAGCCATACTTGAGATAATACCTTAAGGATTTCATTAAAATCGGGCTTCTAGTTAAATGTCTATTTGTGAACTAGAACTCCAAGGATTCATCACCATTTTCACTTCATTCATCTCCTGCAAGAAAGAGGAAGAAGAACCAAGTGGAATTGCATCAAGATCGAGCTTCAAAGCTGCTACCTGAAGGTGAATTTTCTCAAATTTCAACTCTTTTATTCTCACTCATTTCTTAAGATCTTGGCTTGATTTATGTATGACTGAAGTCCTACCAATGTAGGCATTGCTGAGTTGCTTTGAGGTTGAATCGAAGCAATTCAGTTTTGGTACCTCAACTTTCAACTCCATATTTCTCATTATAAAGTGAGAGTAGGAATATTTGGTGGTGATATTTAGAATCCTCGTGTTTTTCTCTTCAAATTGATGTATGATCCACACATTTTCATGAACTTTTTATCCTGACCAGTCCAGTGAGTTGGCCGGAGAAGATGACCGGAGCTAGGGCTTCGGTGGTGTGTTGGCACGATCCAGACCATCTGATCCCATGGCTACACTCTAATCTGGTCCATCCATTTTGATTACCATTATCGTGCACGTGTTGACTGATGAATATGATGGATAGCATGCGCGTGGCCATCAGATCTGCCACCTCAATTAATGAGGGAGATCCGATGGCCCTTGTTTTTCTGATTTATTTTAATTTTCCAAATTATTTTTTTAATAGAATTTTCTTATTAAATTCACTATAATTTCATTTTTAATCCAACAATTATCGGGCTGCCACCAAAATTTCACAAATAATTTCCTCTTCCCATTTCTGAATTAAAATTAATTTTTGGATTGAGTTTGATATCTTTAGTGAATTTTGTGAATTTTGACTTGTTTTAATTGATTTTTGAATACTTCTGACTTTAAAAAAATGCCAAAAAATCTAGTCAATGGTCATGTGACCTTGTTTGACCTATGATAAATCCCTTGGCCATTTATTTGGTGATTTGAAGGGATTTTAGGTTTTTGACCTTTTAAAATGTATTTTCTTCATTTTAAAATTTAATTTTAAATTGTTTTAATTGCCTTAATATTTTGTTGAGCTATTTTATTGATTTTGTGTTGACTCAACTTCTATTTGGCCTTGGTCTTGGTTGAATTGGACCTTGACTTGGTCAATACCATTGGACTTAGGGGGTTGATGAAGTTTGAACTTCATCCCTAAATATGAATGAATCGTATTAATTAAGTGAGGTTCATCCCTTGATCAATTTGGGATCTCTTTCACTTCATCCTTTCATCTTCATCTCTATTCTTCCCTAATCCCTTCTTGGCCAATGATTTCTCATAGATCAAATGTTGGTTGGTTCATCATTGACCTTGTGTCAAATGAATCAACGTGAGCTTGATTGAGATAGGTCCATCCCCTCTTATTTTTGTGTGTGGTATGCTTTAGGAGATTGGTCTTTATACCTTGTCTATAGCATGCATTAACACCGATATTATTATCGACCGACCTCAGTAGTTGTGACTTCTACATAAGTCCAATTACGATTGCTTAACATAGCGCTAAATTTGTCCCAAAGGCAATAACATTTTTATAAGTGAGATTGTAAGTCTCTCATTCCTCATGGTATTGTGTGGAGATTTTTCTCCTTTTCATTTGTGAGAGATAGTGGCATACTTGTTAGAGCCATTCTCATGAATCATGCATAGGTTTATATCTTCATGCTTGTGAATAAATGGTTGAGTGTTATCCAAAAAATGACTTAAAAATATTTTCTTCTTCCACTAACATTCACTAACATATCTTTTATGTTGATTTTATTCTAATTTCATTTATTTTAATGCAATTTAAATTCTTGCACTTTATCATTCATTGTCATTTACACTCACGCAATTTGTTTATATTTCAGTCATTTTCATTTTGCTCACTTGAGCCATATTTTGTGCTTGTATTATATTTGTGATTGTGATTTTGTTTTGTTTGTGGTCTTATAACCTTAAAACACTTAATAAAAACAAAAACCCTAAAAAGTACATTGGTGGACTGTTGAGCCTCTGTTTGTGACTTGATTTGGACCTTATGGACATAAAGTAGGCAACATCCCTGAGCTATGGAAAGAAACTTGGCCAATTCCATTATTTGAGACCATTTCTCGGACAATGCATTTCATCTTATACAAGCCTTGAGAAACTCCCTTTGGTTTATCTAATACACTCTTTCTTTGTGTCTAAGTTGTTATTTTGATCTTATTGATATTATTTGATGGTTTCTCTTTGAATATGTTTCAAGGGATATTTCATCTGATACATCTAAAGGACGTTAAAGATTGTTTGCTTTGGAGTGCTTGCTTGGATGTTTGGTTATATTTATTTGATACCATTTTGTATTCCTATTAATTCCTTGGATGATTATGGCTTCGTTGCTTGCTTGACAATCCAAAGGAAATGGATTTCTATCTGACACTTTTATCTTGTAGATGCTTCCCATGGGTTAGATCTTTTCAACTCTAAACCTTTAAATCTTGTCTAGGATAGTCCCTTCATCTCCTCCTCATTCTTTAATTTCAAAATCTACCTCTCAGTTTCAAAACTTTTTTGCTTGTTATTTTCAACTTAGACTTATTTTAATGAGTAGAAACCTTGGCCCTAGGCCATTGATTTTCAAAATATTTTCTTAAATCAAACTTGTAAATAAACTTAATCATATTGATTTATTTCCAAAAAGACAAAAAAAGAACTAATAACCTCATCTAATCCTTTTGGCCATTTTATGCCTTTTCCTTTTAAACTTTTCAAAAGGAAGCATTTAGATTTGAATTATCTTTAGTTGAGATATAATTCTCCCATTCCATGATATATTGATTGTAAGACTTTCCATTTATTAGGGGTTAGTGGCATACTTATTGATTGAATCCAAGTTCTAGCCCTCCCTCTTAAATGTTGTAAAGCCCTCATTATCGGTGAATGTTTGGTTGAATATTCTCCCTTTGATAACAAAATATTTTTAAGCTTTTGTTAAAATCAATCCACACATCTTTGAAATTTTTACCACGAATTACGAGGTTTTGATCCCTCATTATACGTTGGTATATAGGCACAAGATCAAAAGGCTTGTCAAACACAAAAAATGTAAATAACCAATTCTTTTCTCATCCCCTTATTCTAACTTTTAAATAAACATATTTTTCAACTAAAACACTTGCGCACAAAAAGGGCTCCCTAAGAGTACCTAGGATAATTTGGGTGCTAATACCTTCCCTCTGTGTAACCAACCCCCTTACCTATAATCTTTGATATTTTATTATTTTTTATTTGAAAACTTCTTATCTTTGGGTTTTGTTCGTACTTTTTCGGTTTTCCTTTGAAAACAATAAAAGCGCACTGGCGACTCTTGTTTTATTGATGTTGAGCTAACCAATAGCTCAGTGCAGATAAAATAAAAAATTTAGGGTATGACAGCTGCCCCAATTTAACTATCTTGACCTAGAGGATATGAATAATGACATTTTCATATAGAAAACCCAAATTTTTCCCTTTCAAAGAGATGGAATGTAATGTAATACAATGATTATATGTGCGCTTATTGAGAACTTATATGGATGAGGATTGACTGAAATACTTCGATGGGTAATAAATCAGTTGTAAAAGAGAAATGTTTAATGTGCATAATATATGCACAAAATTATGTATGATATGTAACAATATGGTATCTACAAGGGCGAAATTCTTTTGGTATGGGGTAAACCTTGATGATTGAACCAGAAAGTTTGCATTTTGAAGAGAAAAGGTAGGTATTGGTGTTTTGCCTCTATTGATGAGCTTTGGCAAGTATTGGTAGTTTAGATATTCGTACGGGGTTCCACAAAATTAAGATTGATTGTGCACTTGCATAAGACAAGCATAAGGAGTGTAGGCCTTGAAAATGACTTGCCACACGGGAACTGGACTTTGAAAATATTTTCTAGACGAGAACTAGACTTTGAAATGTTTGGCCAGACAGGAACTAGACTTTGAAAAGATAGGCCTGACGGGAACTAGACTTTGCAAGGATCAGCCATACGGGAATTGGACTTTTGAAAAGATCGGTCAGACAGGAACTGGATACCAGACGGGAACTAAACTTTGGAACGATAAGCCAGATGGGAACTGGATTTTGAGAAGATAAGTCAGACGGGAAATGACAACGAGACATGAATTTGATTTTAAAAGAGTTTTCCAAATGGGAACTGAATTTTGAAAAGATAAGCTAGACTGGAACTGGATTTTAAAAGAGTTTGTCAGACCAGAACTGGGATTTAAAAGAGTTAGCCATACGAGAATTGAACTTTAAAAGAGTTTTCTAGATGTGAATTGGGATTTAAAAGAGTGTCAACCAAAGTTGGACTTTGCGGGTAACTCACTGGGAATATTAGCTAGGATCTTGTGTGGGTAATATTCTTTTTGGAGGAACATTATTATTGGGTTCTTCGAGCAAGGTACCAAATATATCCTATGATTTGTATGCATGTTTGAATTTTTATGGTGTAATGCTCCATCTTGATGGATATGCTACACGTTTTTAAGGATGCAATTCTATGTAATGATGATTACTATATGCATAATACAAGTGTAGTTTGGGCTTTGTGGGATGCCAATAAAGTTGGGCTTTCAAGGAGATGCCAAGCAAAATTGGGCTTTAAGGAGATGCAAAGCAAGTTGGGATTTGGAGATGTGCCAAGAAAGTTGGGATTTTAGGGAGGTGCCAAGAAAAATTTGGCCTTTGAATGTACCAATAAGGATTGGGCTTTGAGAGATGCCAAGCAAATTGGGCTTTAAAAGATGCCAAGTAGGTTGGGCTTTGGAGAGGTGCCAGGCAGGTTTGGCCTTGGAGATGCCAAGCAAGTTGGGCTTTGGATATGCCAAGCAAGTTGATCTTTAGAGATATTCCAAGCAAAATTGGGCTTTTGGATATGCCAATAAGGATTGGGTTTTGGCTTTTCTTGTTTGTTCTACATGGCTTCATGCTATGCTAGAGGAATGATATGCATAAGTGAACCGACATGATTAATGCGTGGTGATGATTTGGGTAATGGTTTACCAGATGCTCATGTGGCAGGAGATGGAAGATTTGAGGCTATGATAAGGGTTATCAAGACATGATTATCCGGCACCTACTTCAGGATCAACGGTTGTTAATGCACTTTTGCACTTGCCTTTGAACATGGGGAGGACTTATACCACTACAACAAACAAGACCTTAGACAGCGCTTTTTTTAGCCTTAGACAGCGCTTTAAAGCGCTGTCTAAACCTCCGCTGCTAAAGGTTTAGACAGCGCTTTTTTAAATCTTAAAAGCGCTGTCTAAGCCCCCCCCCCTTAGACAGCGCTTTGGCCAAAAGCGCTTTCTAAGACCCTCCTATTTTAATTTTTTTAGGTATACCTTAGACAGCGCTTTTCAAAAAGCGCTGTCTAAGCCCCCCCCTTAGACAGCGCTTTTTCCTAAAGCGCTTTCTAATCCCCCCCTTAGACAGCGCTTTTTACAAAAGCGCTGTCTAAGGTATACGAAATTTTTTGAAGCTTTTGTTTTAAACCACATTTTTTCCAGGTTTATAAACTAGAATTTCTACCTGTTTTCAACCAGATTTTGACAGACAATTATCACATTTTATATATGCCATTTTGGCCTTTTTTCTACCAATTTTTGGCTAACAAATATATATATATACCAATTCAAACCAATTTTGCCTTAAATGTATCAAAATATATACAAATTTATGTACACATTTACAAGTCATAACATATACTACAAATGTACACATTAATTACACAAATTTATGAACAAACATTGAGCTTTATCATGAATTGACACCACTCCTCTTTGATTTCGTCCACTTGATCCTTTGTATAAAATGCACACTTGAATTCATCAAAGTACTACATAATAATATAACATATTTTGAATTAATTCCAACTATTTAATTATATGAGATATGTGTAAATATAAAAATAACTCATAAGTTAGAAATACATACATCGGTGGGAATCTTTAATCGGCCCAAAGCAAGAGTATCTCGCATAAACCTCAACATGAAATACCCGCAATCTATTTGATTACGTTGTTGAGGACACTACATATGAAAAAAAAATATGGATTATAAATCCTAAGTTTTATCAAGTGTCATCACTAATATAATAAAAAATGTGGTAATTAAAAATATACCGCCACTTTAATCCATGTAATGGAGTTGGCGCCCCTCCTTGAGGTTTGGATATCTCGTTCGGCCCGAAAAGCTTGTAGGACGCTAATAAAATAAAAATGAAGCAATTAGAACAATTCACATAAACTAAGAAAATTTTTGAACATTCTCACTTACGTGTCAATTAGGACCTTCATATCCGGGTATATTGTCCAATCATTTCCTAACGAGTCAAGATAATACACAATTTCTCGGATAGGATTGATTGCGAGCAACAACCAATGTCCACTGTAATGATTAGGCAAACGTTAGATGGTAACTTGGAAAATAATTATAATAGATGAATTTAGAATGAAATGCTAACCCGGTATTAAACGGTATAAAGTGACATATTTTCATAATTTCCAAACGGTTCATAAAGTGCGATAAATTATCAAAAAATTTAAAGAAGGTTAGTTTATTGGAAATTGCGAAATTTCCGCTAGTGTAAAAAATAAATTATAATTTTTCAGAATTTTTTTTAACAAGTTACTAAATCAATAAGTTATCTCATAGCAACAACATCCATACTCTGTATAAGACCAAACATTCTCACGTTGCTTCTCATTAAAATCTCAAAGCACATTTCCCATATTTACATATATTTTGCAACATACTCTTCATTATTCTTTAGATATGGCCTCACAGAAATCCATCATCATAATTTTATTTTTTGCTCTTACCTTCTCAAGCATGAGCTTGAGCCTAGCAGCTCGCATCTTTTGCAAGCTATACCATTTTTCAAAGGCATTCCAACTTTACCTCCTCTTACCATTTTTTCATTCTTCTTCCCAGCATCTTCAACCACCACTCCATAAACACATTTTCACTTGTTCCTCTGTCTCTTACTATGTACTCTACAAATACAACACATATTAGTTTCATGAGAAATGATACTAAAATAAGAATATATAAAATAAATTTGGCAGTCAATTTACAGTTTCTATCTGATTATTCTATTATATATATTTGAAATGTCTCTCCAAGCAAAACGATGAATTATGAATTGCTAATCATTTTTAACAGATAAAAGTAAATTGTAAGAGTAATGGTACACTTAATCTTTTGCCTTTCTGTATAGTAACTTGTGTGTTAGTAACAAAACTATTTATTAAACGGCAATAAAGAAGTTATAATCAGCAAAAAATAACAAACCATTAGAAACTTAAGAAGATAAGACGATGCTTACGATTTTGATATAACATCGGCTTTCATGATTAAGATATACAATATGCACAAGTTATAAACCTTACAAGAATTTGGTGCTATTCCTTTTTTATGTTTTAAAAGTCATCATTGATGAGAAACAATTTTGTACTAATCAATCATTCTTAGCAACAGGTCCAAATACTTTAAAATCATAAAATTTTCAACTTTACAATACCACATGTAGTAACTTGTGTGACAAATTTGTCATGATGCAGGAAAAATATTCACCTGATTAGGGGAAACATACTGATAAGCAGTATATCCATTGTGAGTGAATGAAATCAATGTGTAAAGCTAATTTGGTTAAAATGGAGTCAAATAAAGTGATTCATGTTACAATGTTTTCACATAAAATAAACAATAAAGTTATCAACCTATTATTACTGTCATCAAACATGGAAGAATCATAAATCAATTTTGATACAAAATATCAAGCATACCAAAAGCCTATTGGGTTATATGAAACTCACTTTTCACATCCCATCAGCTGAAATTTCCTCCTTCTCCCGCACACAAGCACCAATCCTCATAGATAACTTGACACAAGTATGCTTCACAGAAGACAAATGTAGCATAATTGATGATGTATTTTCAGGAACATGCATTAACTACCATAAATACTAGTACTTGGTAATATAAACACTAACATGAGAAATATCAAATATAAACCAATGGCAATGAAATATGGTTAAATACCAACTTTCAAATACTCAGAATTTTATTAGGTGTTATAAGCTACAAAATGTTTTTATAAATAAACTCATCAACCAGATGGATCAACAAAACTGAATCCAACAAAATTGTGTCTTGAATACATGATAATGATAGTATCTAATTGGCTTCATATTTGGGATCGGCGATAACCAAATGATATGCTATAACCAAAGCAAAAATGAAAATGCCAAGAGAGTTGGCAATGAATCCCAAAGCTTCATCATCAATCATCTTTTTCTTTTCCTGAACATCACAATCAAAACTAAATATAATTAGAAAAATAACATTAATAAATCCCAAACGTTAATTGTTCAACTATAGCTATAAACGAATTCTCATGTAGATGCTAAACTGATATGGTTCGAAAACTCTCCGACACTCTAAGTGTATCCAAATATTTCAAGTAAGTCACCGCATCATACCTATCAGGAAAATGGCACACAACAATCAGTGCCTAAATGAATAATTAAATAAAAGGCATGCAACCGCAATCTAATCTATGACATTGACGTTTTCAATGTCCCTATAACCGCTTTTGACCCTAAATTTCCACATTGTGGAGAATTGCAAAGCAGCTATTACAATGACTGTGGTTTAAAACCTTGATAAGCAGCAAGCACCATTAAAGATACATCAAATAGAATACAAATGCAATGAAAGAACAAACAGCAAAAGAACCTGACTAGATAATCCAACAATTTCCTCAGGGTCTTGAGATCAGAGACGAGTTGCTTAGTCTGTTTCCCCAAAGTATGCCAAATTGGATCCAACTGTCTCCTGACAATCTCATCAAACGACTTGAACAACCCATTCTCCACAGTCAAATCCTCCACATCAACCTTATTCGTCTTCCTCATCTCCTTCAAGCACGCACCCATAACTTCAACAATAGCCTTCTGAATCCCCATCATGTACTTACTCATCGGAACCCTAATATCGACAACATCCGGCGGGTCCTGCTCAAGCTCCTGCGAAACATAAACCTGAAATCTCGGCCAAAGATGCAGCTTACGAATATGCAAACACTTCATAGTTCTCTCCGCCTTCGCAAAACCCGAAACCATCGCTTGTGGCCTATCGGAGAAAACACGAACAAACGCACTTCGATTGAGAGAACGAAAAATCCTAACAATAAAAGCTTCAGTGGAAGTCTCCGAAACGGAATGAGCGTTGAGGATGATGAGTCCGGAGATAATTGAGGCAGGTAGTTTATTAGTGAGAAGATCAACGATGAGGATTCTAGGGGTAATGAAACAGACGGAGCCGGAAGAGTAGAGGGAGTGGCGGTGGTTAACGGGGAGGTCGGCGGTGATTTCGACGGGGACTTGGTAGAATTGGGGGTTTAGGGTTTTGAGATGGAAATTGATTTTGGATTTGAGAGTGGCGGAGGAAGGAGATAGAATGAGAAGTGTTCCCTGAGAAGTGGAGTGAAGAAGGAGAAGAGATGAAATGAGTTTCGATAGAGAGAGACCTGAAGAGAGAATGACGAGACCGCCATTGGTGTCTTCGAGAAGCTCTGTGATTATGTGTTCGTGGAATTGAAGACTTCCAAAAGCGCTTTCTAAAAGCGCTTTCTAAAAGCGCTTTCTAAACCCCCCCTTAAACAGCGCTTTTGGTTTTAATTTTTTTTTTTAATTTAAAGACTTTAGACAGCGCTTTATCAAAAGTGCTGACTAAGGTCTATATTTAAAAGCGCTTTCTAAAAGCGTGTCTAAGGGGGGGTCTTAGACAGCGCTTTTAGAAAGCGCTGTCTAAGACCCCCCCTTAGACAGCACTTTCATTATTTTTTTGGAACATTTTCCGTGTTTTATTTTAATTTTAACCTTAGACAGCGCTTTCTTTTAAAAGCGCTGTCTAAGATGCGCTGTTAAAAGTCATTTTTGGCGTAGTGTACCTTCGTAGCCAGACTTGCCTCAGTCTGTTGGATATTTGTATGCATTTCCCAAGTCACAAGTTATGAAGCAGTCTTATCATTGGAAGATCTCGATCTGACTTACCCTAGTGGCTTGAAACTATATGCCCCTGATTAACCATCTTTTGGAGTAGCTAACTTCTTATGCTCTTGAGGTGGCCTGCCTCAGTACGAGCCTTGAAGTAATTTTGCCCCTGGTTATCTGATCTTTGAGGGAATTCCCATGGTAAACTTATCTTGTAGAGATTTGTAGAATCTCCACGTGATTGCCCTAGATTGAATGCATCTTGAAGCGACTTTCCCTTTTGCTAAACAAAGTTTTCAGGCATTTTGCCCCTCGGTGTGACCAAAATTCCCATTATGGAAACTTTTTCATGTCAAATGCTTATTCAAAAATAAAAGTGTTTGTTTTTTAAAGTGATAATTTTAATGTATGCTTATGTCAGTTTCGAAATCCAAGTTTGTTCACTGAGATGATGACATATAGTTAATGGATCACTAGTTAGAATGCCATATCGATACTAATACAAATGATAAGCAAACCGGTAGGAGTCAGTTTTAATGCGATCTTGCTGTAGTATGCTTTAGAAATAAACCCTGCTTCAATTAGGTATTTTGAGGGTTGTAACATGGTTGGGTTCACGGTTTCAGGACGAAAATGATTTATGGCTCAACATTTATTTTAACCCACCCATTCTCCTTGATGTTCTTCAGTCCTACTTTTAGCTAGTTTAACACAAGCGTTCATTTTTCAAAAGGATATTGAGTAGTAGAAGTGATGGTTAAGGAACCAATTAGGTTTTTGAAACGACAATCACCCACCTTCCGTTTTTTGTAGTCACATGAATTTTCTCTTGTTGAGGATGTTTGCCTTTTGATCCTTTCTTTTTCTTTTTCTTTTTGCTTTCCCTAATTTTTGCCTGGTCTGATTTTTTGAGCTTGCAGTCCACTGAGATGCCCTAATTTTTGCCTAAGTCACTCGTTTTCGAGTTTTCAACTTAGCGGGCTTTCTATTTTATTTTATTTTTTGATTTCGAATTTCTCGTTTTGCTGGAACAAATCGTGTGACATTTGTTCGCTTGATTTGTTGGAGGGTTGTAACTGCCTCTTTCCTTTTGTTGGTGAGGGACAACCATTGTGAATTTGTGGTATTCGACCTCACATGAGGGATAAGATGTGTTTGATCCTCAAATAGGGTCCTCCTCTTTTTTCTTTTGAAATTTGAATGCATGGTCAAATCAACTTAAGACTACCTTGGCCCTGGTTAAGGTTGAGGTTTTTTTGTACATAAAGAAAGTCATACTCCTAGGCTCAAAGGGGTTGACTATAGATTATCTTCCTTATACCTCAGGTGTTTAGGGATTGAAACAACACCTTACTTCGTCAGCAATGTTTTATTCAAAATCATACAACCAATAGTTTCGTGTATTTTGATTTGATCATTCTCCTTTCGACTTTGCTTAAGCAAAATTTTGATACTGATAAATAAAATATGAGTGAACACAAATGGATTGATTCAAAACATGCATATTCATTTCATTATTATTATCATTTGAAAACAAACGAGTTTACAAGTGAATAACAATTAACAAACAACAAAGATTACAAATGAAAATGATGGAATGATATAATTATTATTAGTGTTTAGGAGGCGCTCTCAGACTTGGTTGACTATTTTAAGGGATCCATGATTCCTTGGCGACTGACTTTGATTCAAATATCATTGTTGAGGAATCGTCATCTTCTTGATAAGGAGGGGAAAATGTGTGCTTTTTGAAGGTAGAAAAAAACAAGAAAGGGGGTTTTGAATTGTTTTCACTGACAATAAAAACTTTTGCAAACACCACACACACAAAAAATCAAAGCAAACAACATAGAAGTTTATCCTGGTTCGCTTGAAATTTAAAGCTACTCCAGTCCACCCGACCAAAGTGATTTCGCCTTCAATAAGGACTTAATCTAATAATCTAGAAAGATTACAATACAAGTCTAAGAGTACAATGATCTCTTAGCCCTCTCAAGTCTACAGACTTCACAAGTCACTTGAGGAAATATTCAACAACTATTATAGAATTACAAGAAGGTGTTTAGTGCTTCTAAGTAAGCAATTTGAACACAGTGAGAACAATAAAGATTCACACTAAGATCAATAACTCATGTGAAAATATAGAACAAGAATTAGTGAAAGGCTGAATTTTATTTTGCAGTATTCTTGTGTGATTTCTTCGTTTTTGGTATGATGATAGTTGGGCCTTTTTATGGCGCTTGGAGATGATATCGTTGGATGAAGAATTAATGTTGACATCTTGCCAATGATGGGACTTAAATGACATTAAGGTTATTGTCCTTTCCATAGCAGTTTAGAAGAGTATTCAATCTTCTCCATATAAAGATTCATACCATATTTGGAATACTTCATTGTTAAGTCTTGAAGTTGATATGTTAGGTGTGAATCAGAGTGTGCAAAATCCAGATACTTCTTTTAGAACTTGTATTCTTCAGATAGTTGCTAGATGTGTTTTTCTTCAGAGGTTCTTGATTGATTTTTGACTTTGTGTTCCTCAGATGTACTGAGCTCTAGATACTTCAGATGAGAGAGATCTTCCAGATGCAGAGTGTTAGAGCCTTGTGTCATCAGAGTGATGCTTTTTGCTTTTCATTCAGCTGTTTTGGACTTGCTTAACGCTTAGACTGTGTTTCTTAGATGCATTAATCATTAGAGCCCTGCACACTTAGAAAATTTTATCAAGTTACCAAAATGTTTCATCCTTTGTTATCATCAAAACTTAAGGATAAATTGCAGAACTGAAATCTTATTCTAACACTTTTTCTGGCTTGCATGCATGAAATACAAATGCATGAATGTATGCATATGTTATCAATGGAATGTAAATATATATGTAACATACATTGATTCAAAGGTTTTGATGATGTGATAATGTACGTTCAAAAGTTCAGTCTATATACAATGATACAATAATGGTATACAATATTACAAGTTAAAAGTTAAACATGTTTCAGATAGTATGTGTATACTTCTCGATACAAGTTCAAAGGTCCGACATATACATGAGAATAAAGATATGTAGGGTCTTGGTTTCCTGCAAAAACCTAATATCCATCTCACAGTTATGTACTAGTCTTCAAAGGTGGTCCCTAAAAGGTCTCCCAGAGTCATCGATCCAAATGAAAATACCTTGTCATAGTGAATTATCATATGACAATGGTACTTTCAAGTGAATCTAGTATGGGTGTAGGTCTCGTGCCAACCCAACGCACGAAATGCAGGTCAACACGACTATCCACGATTCTATCTTGTGTATATACTCAAGCTCGGGTATAGAGTTTATCTCTCATGTAGCATCACCCCAACCCAACAACAGAGAATATACAGATATCCAACATATAATGAATATTTAAAGCACTAAAGAATGCAGTAAATAAAGCAGGTAAGAACAAATAAAGATGCAATAGGATAAGGCAAGTAAATCGGTAAGATAAACATCCAAGCACGCAACGAAAGCAATAAAAACTCGGCTTGATTTGCTTAAGAAAAATCCCATTATAGTCGCTAACTGTCGTGCCGCGAAAAATACTTGAGCGTATCGCATGCTCGAAGATACAATAGAGTCTCCACCAAAATTTATTTATTCCCGAAGGAAAGGGAAAATATCAATAAAACCTAGGGGAAGAGAAATTAGTAAGGAAGTCGATTATGCAAGGGCAAGGTACTAGCACCCATCATATTTGTTGCGCTCAACGGGAACCGTTTTGATTTTTCTTTGCGCGAATGAATGTTATTATCTAAATGTTACTTATTATCGCACCTCGAAAAATGAGAACATGACTTAGTGAAGCACAATCGCACACTTGCATGATGGACTAAACAGAGTCGCCACCGAACTTTATTTATTCCTAAAAAGGAAAGGGGAAATATCAATAAAACCCAAGTAATAACGATAATGATTATGGTCATCGCAACCAAATCAGGATTCGGGAGTCGATTATGCAAGGGGAAGGTATTAACACCCCTCACATCCATTGTACTCAACGGGAACCATTAGGTTAGTTGTGTGAGTTAGTGTTAGCTTATAAATGTTAGGCTTTATCGAGTTATTATGAGGGAAATAAGAATAGAAAAGAGAAAATAGTTTTTGGATTTTTGCAACAGAGGGGGCTAAACCTAAGTTTTTTATTAATGGGCCTAACAAGATCTCACAATCCTGCTCCTACGTATCTCAATAGAGAAATCAAGGCACACATAGTTATGGGTAGAAAGTGTTTATTTATTCGTCGATTTTGACGAAAGCTATCTTATATGAATCGAAGAGAAACATTGCTTTACCCAAAATAGATGAGGAGTTGATGTTTACAACACATCGAATGGATTTACAAGTCAACATTCAGAAAAACGTCACTTATCTCATCTCAACAGTTATGGATGAAACATTGTTTTGCATCATCTCAAGACAAGATGTCTTTAGTTTATGAAAATGTTTTTCTGATCAACCGCACGGTTGCGAAAAATATTTTGATTGGTTGGATGTATTTTTGGGCTTTAAAGTCGAGTTTTTATGACTTACAAGCTCTTACAACTTGGGTCTAATACTCGAGATTACGTCTGGACCTTTCACCCACGTAATCTTTTTCTCAATTTTACTAAGAAAAAGGTTTAAATATTTACAAGTGTTTTAGAGGGAAGACGAACACTTATGGCTTGTAAGCTCTTACAACTTGGGTCTAGCATTCGAGATTACAACTGAACCTTTTACTCAGGTAATCTTTTTCTTCCAATTTTAACTAAGAAAATGTCTTGAAATTATTAAAATGATTAATGTATAAAGGTTCAGAATTATTGAAAGTTAAGTTGATATTTCTTAAAAACTCATTGTAAGAAGGCCCAAGAGTAATCCAAATGAAGGGGTAAAAGTAACAAGTTATACTTACAACACACTTAAAAAATTAAATCGAAAGGAGTAAAATCAACAAGTATCAAAAAAATCAACAATTATAAAAAAAAAATAGGACTAAATATAAAAGATGAAAAATGGTAAACAAAATTGTAATAAATTATATAATAAAATTCATGATGAAGTGGCAAGTATAAAAATAAAACAAATAAAATTTAGAAATGTTAACACCAAGAATTGAATCCATGGCCTAGTGGGAAGTAATGAATGCCACAACCATCTGACCATGGGTGACTAGTTGGAAATTAAATGTTAGACGGTGTGGCTAGTGATCGAGAGGGGGGGTGAATAGATCACCTCTTTAAATAGTTAACGGATTTAACGTTTTATCAGAGTTTTCAAAAATGGCGGAAAAATCGGTCCCGAATCGACTTCCGTCTATTCTGAACCGCTACTAGAAAGCTAGACACGCAAGTGCAGTTGCTGGATTTTAATGAGAATGACAGAAATAATTCACACCAGAATTCTAACAAATTGAATGCGCTTATCCTTAAATTCTATTTCCAATGAACACAATCAAGTTAACCGTTTTGTCAAACAGTTGGTGTGTATGTGATTGATGATAAACAACAATGGTGTATGACTAAAGGTTTTATTATCACTGCTGTCCAGAAAAATGATCAATCACCACACACTAACAGAAATTGCAAAACAGTTTTGAAACGTAAAGAAGATTAAGGTAAGAATACGATACGCAGAGATTTGGTAAGGAAGTTCCCCACGTCGTCCTCGCGTGTGGGTACGTCTCCCTCTCAATTTCAAATGAAATTGAGAACTTTGATTATCAATTATTGCCGAATCCGTTGATACAAGGTTTTGATACAAAGACAGAATTCTACAATCTAAGAACCTCTTCTTGTATAAACCTTCACTTGATCTGAGCTCGATCAAGATTTTCCTGCACAAAGTTGCAAACAATTCACCGGTTCCACGACCTGCTTGCGAAATCCCCCGATCTCCAAACGCAACGCTGCGGCTGAATATGTTCTGCAAATGTGACTCCCAAACCCTCAAGAACACACCAGTTCTTGAAGGACAAACCAGTAGGTTTTTCCTAGAAACCCCCTTCAATCTTCGACTCAGCTAGATCCTCGATCGTTCCACTGCAACCCACAGCTAGATCCTTGATCGTACCACTGAACGTTATCTCGATGCTTCTTTAATCCAAAGAACAAGAATTGTTATGTGTAAATGTTCTTGAAGAAAAGTGATTGAGAAGATGAAGAAGATGAAGTCTCTTTCAGGTTTCTATGTGCTCACAAACAATTGCTCCAACACTGCTTTTGATCTGTGTTCAATTGTTTTTCCCTCAATGAATTCGTTGCCTGCATCTGGTGTTGAAACCTGTTCTTATATTCTGCAAAAACAGTTGCTGTTATGACTTAAAACAACTTTGTGTATTGATGCATAGGAGTGTGTATCGATACATACTGTAAGTTGTGTGAATATTTGGTGAAATCAATTACTCATGTATCGATGCATAAATCGTGTGTATCGATGCATGTGATTTTTACACTGATATGTATCGATGCTTAATGCTCATGTATTGATGCACAGGCAGTCTCAAGTAGTCCTGTATCGATGCAGGAATCGTGTGTATCGATACATAGAGTTTTTGGCCTTCCATGTATTGATGCATGGCTCGTATGCATCGATGCATACTGAACAGAAATTGTTTTGTGATTAATCACAGGTTACATGTATCGATGCAAAGGCTCATGTATTGATACATACTGATATAAAATGCATTTTAATAGTTATTTTAAGGGAATTTTCAATGTAGATTTATATGTATGTTTATGTAACAATAAAGTGGGATAAAGGACAAAGTAAGAACACAAATATATCATGTAATGCAATGCACAACTAATTTGGATGATGATCACACAATTTGCTATCATTAAAAGTTAATTCAAGTTAAAGAATTCTTTCACAAACTCCCCCTTTTTGATGATGGCAAATTCTTGGCAAGATGTGTGATACTCCCCCTGAGTTTGTGCATATCTGCATTTTCTCCCCCTTTGTCAACATCAAAAAGAGGAAGAATCATAGTTATCAGGCAGAAAGTGTTGCAGGGCATGGCAAAAATGGATAATAGGCTATCAATCACAAAGAAAGAAGCTGCAAGTTAAAGAATCATTCAAAAGGTAAGGGAAATAACAAATAGAGATAAACAGAAATTGAAAAGCATTTTAAAGGTACGGACGAGTTTAAGAGTTACATAAGCTAAACCGTATATTGTGCAACAAAATGAAACTTGAGCAATATGAAATGAAATGCAGTGAGATGCAAGGATGGTGGGTTAATTTGGATTGTTGCCACCACATGACTCTTCATCATGTCTGTCGGGATCTCGGTAGCTTGGCGGAGGCGGAGGAGGAGGCATTGTGTCTGGATTTTGGCCCATGAAGGAGTATTGCCGAAATCGGTTCTGAACTTCAATGCTTCTAAAGTTGTCCATAATCCCAGGATTTTCACGGCAGTCATCCATAAAGCCGGACATTTCGTTGTAGAAAACCTGATGCCATTTAACCAAGTCTTGGTGCCAAGCGTGTTGATTGTGATACATCCGTGTATGCTCATCATGCCAGTCCCGATGCTCGTTGTGCCATTCAGTTCGTTGAACATGCCAGTACCGGGCTTCTTCATGGCGTTCTTTGTTGACAATTTCCATCTGTTGAAGCATATGAGTGATGTCCGCATTTGGTGTTGAGGCTGAAGTACCACCGGAGAATGGAGGGGTTGTAGGTTCAGGTACGTAGTTGGTGGGAGACCACCTTCGTGGCACCCACTCACCCCAACCAGTATTGGCCTCAGCTTGAGGCACATCTGTTTCAGGCGCATCCTGCATTTCTTCATCAGGCTGTTCTTCAGCAACATGGATGCGTTCCGAAGGCACGTCAAAGTTGTAAATTCTGGTTTTGGATTTTCTTTCGAAGAAATAGAAGCATTTGCGGTCTTTGTCCCACCTATATCCCATATGCGATAGAGTGGCAGAATCAAACTCTTGAGCTGCCGACGGAGATAGGAGAGGCACAATAGGTATTGCAACTTTCCAAAACTTAAGAATTTTCATTATTTGAGAGGCATACCCTAGAGCCACAGTTTTGGAGCTGTCTCGCACATAAAATAGACGTTTTACAAAGTAGTTCGCCCAATTTAAGAGAATCTTATTTTGCAGAATGTAGAGAAGATGTATGCTAGGCCTATCCAACCGAGAGTGGCCACTGTTGGTTGGACGCAGAATGTGTGTAATGATCCAGTGAAGAATACGCGGAGTTTGTTTGATCATACCTGACGTGACGTGTTCGTCCTCACTCAACGGTCTGTCAATCTTTAGGATAGAAGTTATAAAGTCCCTCAGGTCAAATTCAGGATCAAAATGCAGGTCATGCCAGGACTTGACAGCCATCGACGGAAGCGGCATTTGAAACACCGTTTCCCAATCAGAGGCTTCAAAGGTATATGTTCTGACTCCGATAGAACACCGGAACATATAGCCTCTACCAGTTTGTAAACCAGCATAAAAGGCCCGGATGAAATCCTCATGATACTCATCTTTTGTAGATAGAAAGGACCCAAGTCTTTGTGCATGTAACAGTTCAACTACTTCATTTAGGTGCAAATGAACAGCATCTGTTTTATCAAAGATATGAGGTTTCATTACCAACCTGGCCTTGAAGGATTCCTCAAATTCAGCAACAACGGCAGGATGAAGAATGTCTAAGGCATTTGAAGGAACATCTGGTGGTTGCTGAGAAGTACCGGCTGCTTCCTTTCCCTTTCCTTTTCCTTTGGCTCTGACTGGAATAGTGCGTGGAGGCATGGTGATTTGAGATTTAGGGTTTTACTACATTTGTGAGAGAGAGTGAAGATGAGAAGGATTAGGGTTAGCCACTGGTTTTGGGGTTTTGAGGGCAGATGAGATGAAGTAATGAGATAGGAAGTGATATGATTGGCTGATGTGTCGATGCATGAGAGAGAAAGAAATGCATTTAATGCAGATAGCATCAGTATGTATCGATGCAGATAGTCATGCGTCGATGCCAAGTATTCAAAATTGTCCTGTGTATCGATACATGCGATGGATGCGTCGATGCCAAGTGTTTGCAATTGCCCTGTGTGTCGATACATGCGATGGATGCATCGATACATCCTGAAGCAGTTTTTAAAAAAATTGAATTTTTGAATATGTGGATCGATGCAGGCTTTGTTTGTGTCGATGCATACTGATGCTGAACCAGTTTTTAATGAATTTTTAATGCAGTATGAATATGCATTATGCACTGTCATGATGATTATGCTCAACAGAGATTCAGAAGTCAAATTTTAGTGTGCACACAATATGGACAGGAGTATAAGTGATCAAATTTTGTATCAACTAGAGTAAGAACATTTGATGTAACATACACAATCACTTAGCAATAAGAAGATTGTAGAAAGGATTGATATTACCTCTGGTGGAGAACTCGTGAGATGGATAATTGACATCTAAAACAGCTCTTATTAACCATGGTGAGGCATAATATAATTAAGAGATAACATGCTTATGACATCAATTGAGAAAGATCTAAGATTCCCAATTCGCGACGAATGTTGAAGAATGGTTCCGTTGCCAATGGTTTAGTGAAAATATCAGCGAGCTGATTTTTGGAATCAACGTGCTCAAAGACAACGTCTTCTTTTTCAACATGATCACGAAGGAAATGATGTCTTATCTCTATGTGTTTAGTGCGTGAGTGTAAAACAGGGTTTTTTGTAAGGTTTATGGCACTAGTGTTGTCACATTTGATAGGAATACGTTTGAGTTGAATGTTGAAGTCTTGTAGTTGCTGCTTCAGCCATAAAATCTGAGCGCAACAACTACCGGCTGCAACGTATTCTGCCTCAGCAGTTGACAAAGCCATAGAAACTTGCTTTTTGCTATGCCAACTGACCAAGGAGTTTGAAAACAGGTGACATGTGCCACTGGTGCTTTTCCTATCTGATTTGCAGCCAGCAAAATCAGAATCGGAGTACCCTACTAAGCTACAATCACTTCCTTTGGAGTACCAAAGCCCATATTTAGGTGTTCCGTGAAGGTATCTAAATATGCGCTTTACCGCTTTAAGGTGCGATTCCTTAGGATTTGATTGATAGCGTGCACACATACAAACACTAAACATGATGTCAGGCCTAGAAGCAGAAAGATACAAGAGAGATCCGATCATACCTCTGAACCTTTTGACATCTACACACTTACCATGCTCATCCTTGTCTAGATTTCCGTTGGTAGGCATTGGGGTGTCAATAGATTTTGAGTCATTCATTCCAAAGCGCTTGAGTAGTTCTCTGCAGTATTTTGTTTGACATACTGCTGTACCCTCATCAAGTTGCTTTATTTGCAGTCCTAGGAAGTAGTTCAGCTCCCCCATTAGACTCATCTCAAATTCACCCTGCATAACCTTAGAAAATTCTTCGACCAAGTGTATGTTAGTTGAACCAAATATGATATCGTCGACATAAACTTGAACTAAAAGAATGTGCTTCCCTTTGTGTTTAATAAAGAGAGTATTGTCCACTTTACCTCTTGAATATCCATGATCAATTAGAAATTTGCTAAGCCTTTCATACCAAACCCGAGGGGCTTGTTTAAGACCATACAAAGCTCTTTTTAATTTGTAAACATGATCTGGATTTTCAGCATTTTCAAAACCGGGAGGTTGTGAAACATATACTTCTTCATTTATGACACCATTTAGAAAGGCACTCTTTACGTCCATTTGGTAAAGCTTAAAATCCTTAGAACACGCATAGGCAAGCAAAAGACGTATAGCTTCGAGGCGAGCAACTGGAGCATAAGTTTCCTCATAGTCTATGCCCTCCTCTTGGTTATATCCTTGTGCTACTAAGCGTGCCTTGTTCCTAGTAATCACTCCGTTTTCATCAAGTTTGTTTCTAAAAACCCACTTAGTGCCTATGATATGATGATCTCGCGGACGAGGGACAAGTTCCCAAACGTCATTTCTTTTAAATTGATTAAGCTCTTCTTGCATGGCCATTAGCCAAAATTCATCAATCAAGGCCTCTTTGGCATTTTTAGGTTCTACTTGTGAAACAAACGCGAAGTGAGAACAAAAATTACTTATCTTAGACCGGGTCATTACTCCCTTTGAAATGTCTCCCAAAATGTTGTCGATGGGATGGTCTTTTGAGGATCTCCAAGCTGTTGGAAGATCATTCACTTCAGCTGTCTTTTCTTCCTCAATTTCTTCATGACTAGTATCTTCCTCCTTCTCATGGGCAGCTGTTTTGGACTGATCAGTTTCCTCAACAGCTTCCTTGAGTATGTCTTCTGTAGATATACCTGCGTCATCGAAAGAAATACCTTTTCCGACATTTTTCGGATAAGACTCATCAAACGAAACATGAACCGACTCTTCAACAGTAAGTAAACGCTTATTATACACTCTATATGCTTTACTTGACATTGAGTAACCAAGAAAAATACCTTCATCCGCTTTTGCATCAAACTTCCCAATGTTTTCCTTACCGTTATTCAGAACAAAACATTTACAACCGAATACGTGAAGATGTGACAAGTTTGGTTTTCTTCCTTTCAAAAGTTCATAAGGGGTTTTGTTTAAAATAGGGCGAATTGAGATTCTGTTTAGAACATAACAGGCTGTGCTAACAGCATCGGCCCAAAAGTATTTTGGTAATCCACCCTCATTAAGCATTGTTCTTGCTAACTCCTCTAAAACACGATTTTTACGCTCCACAACACCATTTTGTTGTGGAGTGCGAGGAGCTGAAAAGTTATGCTCAATGCCATACTTGTCACAAAACTTCTCAAAGTGGTAATTTTGAAACTCACCACCATGATCACTACGAATTGTAACTATTTTGGAATTCATTTTGTTTTGGGACAGATTTGCAAAATTTTTAAAAGCAGAAAAGGTTTCATCTTTGCTATGAAGGAATATAGTCCAAGTGAATCTAGAGTAGTCATCAACTATTACAAAGCCATAGTAATTTCCACCTAGGCTCTTTGTCCTAGAAGGTCCAAAGTGGTCCATATGGAGAAGCTCAAGGGGTCGTGAAGTTGAAATTACATTTTTAGATTTAAAAGACACCCTTGTTTGCTTTCCCATTTGACACGCGTCACATATGTGGTCTTTTGAAAATTTTATTTTTGGTAGACCGACTACTAGATCCTTAGATACAACCTTGTTTAGCAAATCGAAGTTAACATGAGCTAAACGTCTATGCCAAAGCCAAGAATCATCATTCAAGGTGACTAGACATTTAGCATTTGTTAACGGTACATCAAACAAGTCAAGCATATAGATGTTGTTTACTCTTACACCCTTAAACACAATGTTTTGTTCAACATGTTCAATTATGCAGCAAGTTTTTGTAAACGACACTTTATAGCCCATGTCGCATAGTTGACTTATGCTTAACAAATTGTGTTTAAGTCCCTCAACTAAATGGACATTTGAAATAGTAGTGGTGGAGGGATTACCTACACTACCTTTGCCGAGTATAGCTCCTTTGTTGTTGTCTCCATAAGTAACATATCCCTTTTTCTTCGCCTTGAAGTCTATAAAAAGCGATATGTCACCGGTCATGTGCCTTGAGCAGCCGCTGTCAAGAAACCATCTTCTATCTACGAAGGCAAGGCACTCATCCTTTTTGTCATTGTTTTTCTTCTTGTGGTAGGACAGATTTTTAGTGTGAGCCATAAGGCACAGATTTGCAGCTTCATCACCATCACTTGAGCTTTGTGTGCTTGATGAATCACTATCACTTTCCCATGCAATATACGCTCTTCTTTGTTTGTTGTACCCTTTTGGTGAATCTTTTCTTTGGTCCTTATACTTCATAGGGCAGTCCGTTTTAAAGTGTCCGGATTTACCACAATTAAAGCATGATCCTCTTCCTCTACTCTTCTTGTTTTCTTCTTGTTTCGAATTTGTAGATTGTTTTCGAAACCTCATGAGATTTTTTTCGGAATGCTTGACTCCATTCTTTCGAATGAATCTATTGTATCTCCTTACAAACAGTCCCATTTCTTCATCATCCGAGTCTTTGTCACTACTTGAATCATTGTCGCTTTGCTCTTTTCGTGAGGACTTAGAGCTAGAGGCCACAAGAGCTATTGGCTTCTTCTCTCCCTCTTTGTCTCTTTTCTTCTCCTTTTCCTTCTTACTTTTATTCTCATATTTTTCAAGACTTTCCAAAGCTTGCTGATGTTCTTCCAGCTTTCCAAACAGTGTTGTAATCGTAAGTCTTGTAAGATCGTTGGCTTCCTTGATTGCTGTAACTTTAGGTTGCCACTCCCTGCTAAGACACCTGAGAATTTTATTAGTAGCAATTTCATTGGAAATAGGTTTTCCAAGAGCATTCAATCGGTTAGTTAGATGGGTGAATCTCTTTTGCATGTCGGAGATGGATTCTCCTTGTTTCATGCGAAAGAGCTCAAACTCTTGATTGAGTGTGTTAATGCGGGACTGTTTTACTTCAGTAGTACCCTCATGGGCAACTTCTAAAGCGTCCCACATTTCTTTAGCTGTCGTGCAATGGGATACTCGATAATACTCATCAACACCAAGTGCTGAAATTAACATGTTTCGAGCTCTCCAATCACACGACCACTTTTTCTCATCTTTCTCATTCCAATCATCTTCTGGTTTAGGTACTATGGCGCCAGCCGCATTAGTCATTGTAATTTGAAACGGACCGTTTTCAATGGCAGCCCATACTAACCTATCCACAGAATTTATATGAACTCGCATGCAGTCTTTCCAGTAGCCATAATTTTCACCGTTGAAAATAGGCGCTCTATTATACGCCCCCTTTGGTTCAGAATCCATACTGTTACAGGCAGCCACAGAGCACCAGCGAACCGGCGCTCTGATACCACTTGTTAGACGGTGTGGCTAGTGATCGAGAGGGGGGGTGAATAGATCACCTCTTTAAATAGTTAACGGATTTAACGTTTTATCAGAGTTTTCAAAAATGGCGGAAAAATCGGTCCCGAATCGACTTCCGTCTATTCTGAACCGCTACTAGAAAGCTAGACACGCAAGTGCAGTTGCTGGATTTTAATGAGAATGACAGAAATAATTCACACCAGAATTCTAACAAATTGAATGCGCTTATCCTTAAATTCTATTTCCAATGAACACAATCAAGTTAACCGTTTTGTCAAACAGTTGGTGTGTATGTGATTGATGATAAACAACAATGGTGTATGACTAAAGGTTTTATTATCACTGCTGTCCAGAAAAATGATCAATCACCACACACTAACAGAAATTGCAAAACAGTTTTGAAACGTAAAGAAGATTAAGGTAAGAATACGATACGCAGAGATTTGGTAAGGAAGTTCCCCACGTCGTCCTCGCGTGTGGGTACGTCTCCCTCTCAATTTCAAATGAAATTGAGAACTTTGATTATCAATTATTGCCGAATCCGTTGATACAAGGTTTTGATACAAAGACAGAATTCTACAATCTAAGAACCTCTTCTTGTATAAACCTTCACTTGATCTGAGCTCGATCAAGATTTTCCTGCACAAAGTTGCAAACAATTCACCGGTTCCACGACCTGCTTGCGAAATCCCCCGATCTCCAAACGCAACGCTGCGGCTGAATATGTTCTGCAAATGTGACTCCCAAACCCTCAAGAACACACCAGTTCTTGAAGGACAAACCAGTAGGTTTTTCCTAGAAACCCCCTTCAATCTTCGACTCAGCTAGATCCTCGATCGTTCCACTGCAACCCACAGCTAGATCCTTGATCGTACCACTGAACGTTATCTCGATGCTTCTTTAATCCAAAGAACAAGAATTGTTATGTGTAAATGTTCTTGAAGAAAAGTGATTGAGAAGATGAAGAAGATGAAGTCTCTTTCAGGTTTCTATGTGCTCACAAACAATTGCTCCAACACTGCTTTTGATCTGTGTTCAATTGTTTTTCCCTCAATGAATTCGTTGCCTGCATCTGGTGTTGAAACCTGTTCTTATATTCTGCAAAAACAGTTGCTGTTATGACTTAAAACAACTTTGTGTATTGATGCATAGGAGTGTGTATCGATACATACTGTAAGTTGTGTGAATATTTGGTGAAATCAATTACTCATGTATCGATGCATAAATCGTGTGTATCGATGCATGTGATTTTTACACTGATATGTATCGATGCTTAATGCTCATGTATTGATGCACAGGCAGTCTCAAGTAGTCCTGTATCGATGCAGGAATCGTGTGTATCGATACATAGAGTTTTTGGCCTTCCATGTATTGATGCATGGCTCGTATGCATCGATGCATACTGAACAGAAATTGTTTTGTGATTAATCACAGGTTACATGTATCGATGCAAAGGCTCATGTATTGATACATACTGATATAAAATGCATTTTAATAGTTATTTTAAGGGAATTTTCAATGTAGATTTATATGTATGTTTATGTAACAATAAAGTGGGATAAAGGACAAAGTAAGAACACAAATATATCATGTAATGCAATGCACAACTAATTTGGATGATGATCACACAATTTGCTATCATTAAAAGTTAATTCAAGTTAAAGAATTCTTTCACATTAAATACACTAATTAATACATATAACGAAACTAAATGAAAGTTAAAAAAAAATTGGGCCAGGGTCTAGTGCGGGTCAGATCCGACCCAACCCAATGCCATCAACATAAAATATGAGAACCCTAAAAATGACCTAGATGACTGCTCTTCCGAATTCAGAATCAGGAAACGAAAAAAAAGCTCATGGAAACGCAAAGCTAGTGAAATATAGACGATGCAATGAGCAAACCGAAACCATGCACGAGAAATCAACCAAAAACTATTGTTAGAAATAACTTTGTAATGGAGACCGCATCCTAATAACAAAAACCAGTAAAACTCAAAGGGCACAACCTCCATCATTCTCACCTATTGAAGTCTGAATCTCAAATAAAAATTCAGGCTAAACAAAAGGAAAGAAAGATCTACCCGAAGAGAAGAGGTGCACGGTCCTACTAGAGGTAATTTCCCTTTTAGATTCAACTCGGAACTCGCTACCATTTTTGCTATCTTCGTTTTAAATGTTTCTGGGATTTTGAGTTGTTATGTGATAATTCCCCTATTCTTTTTCGGTTCTGGTTGTGCGATTTTTTATTACAGAATATGGTGGATACTATTTTTCGAAAAATCCCCCTCCCTCATACTTCTCTTTGCTGCCTTTTATATGAAATTTTTTAGGGTTCACTTTGATATTGTTATTGCAGAAAGGAAAGTTGCAGGGGAATCAAATACATGTAACACTCTGCTTTAGTCATTTTAGTGCAATTACTGGTGTATTATGTAAGATGACTTTGATCTAGACATGGAAACATAATCCGTACCCGCGGGTACCCACCCAAACCTGCCTCGAAGTTGACGGGGAAAACCTGCTTTAATTGGGTTTGGGTTTGAGTTTTCCCCGATTATAAAATATGGGGACGGGTCGTGTAATGGGGACACTAGGACCCGCCCCGACCCGCCCCGTTTATTTTATTTTGTACATTATTATTTATTTTTGATAATTTAGAATACTAAATATGTGATCAATGTTTTGATATTTTAATTTAAATTTATTATTTAAAATATTTGAAATGTATGTATGAAATTTTTTTAGATTGTTTTATTTTATTATTTGTAATGTAATTTTATTTTGGAAAAAATAAATATTTCTATTAAAAAAATTGATTTCACTCAATGAATGGTGGTGGGGCGGGGACACCTGAGCCAAACCCGAACCCGTTTGGGACGGGTTTGGGTTTTGATTCTCCATCCCCGTTTGGGTTTGGGGCGGGGAACATGGCTTGTTTAGGGAATCGGGTTTGGGTTTGGGGGAGGTAAAAACCGTCCCCGACCCGCCCCGTTGACATGCCTATGATCCCTCTCCTTAGTGAAAATCTTTGTCATGACTTTACAGATGCAGCAACATGTTAACCCTTTTTTTTGCAAATTCCTTGGTTGTTCTTTTGATTACAATAAGATGTCTTACTTTATCCCTTTTGAATCATGGTTGATTTTTACATTAGTTTTAGGAATTATTTGTAACTGAATTTCCTCTTGTCTTGTTAAATTCATTATGAAGGAAATGACTCGAAGATGAAGGCATAAGACTAGGAGAATGGTGATGGTCTCGAAAAAACTTGGATTTTGAAATGAATCAAGATACTTGAAGATTGGGATTTTTTTTTAGAATTTCTTAGATTAAGAAACAAGATTTGTAAAAATCAAAAAGAATACTATTTTTTATGTGAACTGGTCAATTGAAAATAAAAAAATTCCAATGAAAATCATGTAAATAAATGCTATTAAAATAAAATTAAAAATGCAGTGATTTATGAATATGAATGATTATGAATGAAGGTCCTATTTTTTTATGTGAATTTGTGAGTTGAAATAAAAAAATTCCAATGAAAATTTTGTAAATAAATGCTATTAAAATGAAATTAAAAATTCACTTATTTATGAATATGAATGATTATGAATGAATGTCCTATTTTTTTATGTGAATTGGTCAATTGAAACAAAAGAAATTCCAATGAATATTATGTAAATAAATGCTATTAAAATGAAATTAAAAGTGAAGTGATTTATGAATATGAATGATTATTAATGATTATGAATGAAGGTCCCTTAGCTTAGGGGTATTAATGTATGCCTTGAAAAATGATTTGGTCTATACTTGTAATTCCTTAATTAAAATGTGATCCAAACCTAACTCATAATATTGACTTTCCAAACATCCAAATATCAAAATTTAACATAAGTCTAAATTTAGGAATATGTGAAAGACACCTATTAAGAGACTTTAAAAATAAGAAGTGGAGTACACACGTGACTTTGGGTTTTGTAAAATGAAACTAACATGGAACCGGTCAAAATCGCAAAGACCTATGCCCAATAATCAAAAGGTTTCTTAGTGATGCATGATGCATGAATATATGAATTGGCCAAGACATATCAAAATAGATTGGCCCAAAGTTCTTGACTCTAACCTTGATCTATGTATGAAAATGAAACCTATATCAACAAATGAAAAGGTCATAAGAGGTTAAATTAAACAATGGGATGCAGATGGATTGAAACATAACAAAATGGCTGCAAACGAATGAATGCCAATGGATGCGTGTAGATGCATTAGGTGGGGCAAAATTTGGGGTATGACACTTATAAAAAGGGGGGGGAAAGTTTATAACTAGTGTGCTCGCTGTAACACCCCCTGAACTACTACTACTCAAATACAACATACAGTTGCATAATCATAATAAATTAAAGCATGTGTACACGAGGGCATCACATTTACTTCTGCCAGAAATAACACATGCCATGGTCACATACAAGTAACACAAATTATAAATCAAAACCAAATAACTAACATGCAAACTCACACAACGGAATAACATCTCTCTTCATAAATGGTAAATAGTGATGATTCCCATAAATCATCTACCACAAAATATCGTTTTGGGCTCTAAGGCCACTCAACATCAAAATCAACATATCCAAATAACAAGATAAAAGAGAGCACAACAATATCTCTCAACATCAAAACAAATACAAATAATCCAATAAACCCAAGTGTTATATGACCAAAGCACTATAGACTACCTAGTCAAAATACAACAAGAACTAGCCTCCGAATCTAATCCTTGTGCGAAGCACCACTATCTCTGACACTTGAGTGATGTCGCGATAGAACATCATTCCAATAGAAGGGTGAGAATTCAAATCATTATAGAAAAACATAATAGTATGAACTGTATAACAAACATACATATATTATTAGAATTCATCACGTATCATACAAACATGCATCATATCATCTTATTAAAGAATCACATGTTTACCATCATACGACATGGCTCAACAATCCACAAGTATTCATTTATAAATACTAAACGATGAACAAAAGTCATATTTCACAACACATCGATTTCATGTACATATTATCATCCATCATCATTTACAAATCATCATCAAATATGTATACAACTTTCACATGATTCCATAATATATACAAGTCACCATTTTATCACATATATCACAAATATGCACACATATCACATTAATAACACTTCAACAATTCATACCGAATGGATCACCTAAAATCCACGTATATGCATATCTACCAAAATCATATCCACAGAATCATACCACATAATCACACAAACAACAATTCACACTGACACGTGCAACTCAATCTGTGACTCAATGCGATATGCATGTGGATCTCATCCGTTATCATTTCCGGCTTGTCGAGTGTCTCTCAAATAGACTAGATAACCACCTCTAAAGCTCGATGCAGCATTAAGCTTTCAAACCCCATTCGGCGTTAGGTTTGGGACAAGCAAATAATCTACGCGAGATTACCCAACATTGCCTCTTTCATAGACTCATGCTAGTGTAAGAGTGCAACAACAATAAGACTCATGCAATTAAGACGATCACAACCCCTTAATCATACATAAGCATACCACATCCAATATTTGCACAACATACACCTAACATGACTTCAATCCCAAACAATACATCAAATAACATTCATCATCTCATCACAACACATTAACATAAAGCAAACAAGTCAATTCATGTTATTCATCAAATTCACCAATTCACATCATCACATATATAATTTCAAGTATTATGTTTCTTCACAAAATCCATCTAAAACCATCCAATACATGCCAAACAATAGAAAACATGTCATTCACATTCACCACACATACAACATACATCCATATTATAATTCTTTTGATAAAATATTAATCTACTATTATTAAAATTAATATCATGTTATAGATAATACTCTTAGCTTTGTAACGGTCCAAACGGCACCTCAAACGGAGTTACCGTTCAAAAGTTATTGAATTTACAAGTTTTTCAAAATGCTGCCAAAGCCAGAAAATTTGCTGTTTCGAAAATGCTGTCAAAATCCAAAAAACTGCTGTTGCAAAAATACTACTGTCCAACACGAATTTTCATCATAAAACCACATTAATCCATCATTTTTCATGAAATAAATAGTTATACAACAGATATATATATATATATATATATGCTGTCAAAATCCAGAAAACTGCTGTTGCAAAAATACTACTGTCCAACACGAATTTTCATCATAAAACCACATTAATCCATCATTTTTCATGAAATAAATAGTTATACAACATATATATATATATATATATATATATATATATATATATATATATATATATACATATCATATAACAACTATTAGGATCATAAAAACAAGATTCTAAGCTCCACTTATTTTCACCAAAATCTCAAATTAACCATTTTCAAGTGAAACTCAAACATGTAATTATACACCAAATCATGTTCTATACACATATCCATTCATGAAATTCAATATAGAAATATCATAGCATAGCATAAACATCAATTTCATGGATTAAAACATAAACACATGTTAGGGTTTCTCAAAAATCAAAATCCCCAAATCCTAAGTTCATGATATCTAACCCACATACATTATGTACATTATGTTTATCCATAACCACTTGAAATCCCACTCTTACCTTAATATAGATGAAATCTCTATGTCCTTCTTCTTCTAGTTTCCTCTTCTCCTTTTTCTCTTCTTTTCTATTCTATTCTCTCTTCTTCTCTTATTTTACAAAACGAACTCTAACCTCTAAAACCCTTACTATTTTTTTAACTCATAATGGGCTTAACCGACTTATCCACCCATTCTAATTAATTAGGCCCATTACTAGACAATTGCTATTTCTACTCATAAAATTCAATTATTCAAATAACACATATATTCAAATAATCACCAGAACACATATTTAATTAATTATCACACCAAATAATAATTAATTAAAATAAACACCTAATAAATAAATACGGAAATTAAATCGGGATGTTACGCTCGCCAAGGATTCAAACCCTCGTGCCTACACATTATCATAATGCAATGAGAAAATCAGAGCTCCATAGTTCATGGTAGAAAATACGGGTTTGGTGGTTGTTTTTAGTGAACGGTGTTATAATCGTATCCTAGAAGTGTGTAGACGTTAGTTGAATTGATCCTAGTTCGGATGCTCCAAGCTTTAGTCTGACTGCTAAGGAAAAAATTATAACAGTTCTTTTATGAAAAGAATAAAAAATGTTTTGAAAAAGGTTGAGTGATAAAACGAAAAAAAGATTTGTTTGAAATGCAATAAACTGAAACAAATTGCTTAAATAGAAAGTGTTGTTTGTAAGAAAGGGGTTTAAATTTGAAGTGAGTTGTATTGAGATGAAAGTATGGTTTGGACCATGATTGTGTTGTTGGGATCCATAGGGTAGGTGTATCTAAACCAGAGAGTATGGCAGTAACTAATAAGTGGTGTGGCCTTAGAGAAAAAGAGTGGCGGTAATCAATAAGTGGTGATTAGCCAAAGAGAAAAAAGGGTGTTTGCCTAAGCATGAGAGGACTGACAAGGAAAACATGCATGAGAAAATGGTTTGCCTAAGCACGAGAGGAATGACAAGGCAAAGACGAATGAGAAAGGGTTCTTGGTTTATAGATGGGTGCTTAACCATGCTTTAGTAACAACAATAAGAGACCAATGCAACGAATGTTTTTTCTTATAGATGAGTCAAGTACAAGAACTTAACAGATGAAATGTCATTGAAAGATTTGTTGAAAATTTGACGTCACTGAGGGTTTTCTTTAGAATAATCATGTGAGTATTGGATGTGCCTTTAAGAAGGTTGGGGATTTTAGAGTAGTTTAGGGATGAGAAACCCTAAGATAGAGTTTATGCCTTAACGTCTGGTGGTGAATGCTGGCGAAAGATTTTTCTTACCCTGACAAAATTGGGGTATGACAGGTACAACTCAGTGTTCATTATAGAGATCAGAGTAAAAGGAGGTCTACCTCTTTGTACCCTATTCTGATTTAGAGGAATTTGCAGACGTAGAGCTTGTGCCCTTGGTTGTTGATAAACGGGTGCCATAGGTGCTTGCTGGTATACTGGTGCTTGTTGGACAAGTTAATAGATCGGAGCTTGTGGTTGGTTAAAAGCCGGTGTGACTATTACCACATACGGTTGTTGGATATACTGCACCAGATAAGTTGGTTGTTGTTGAGTAACTTGTTACTGCTGCTTCCTCCACGAGTGACTCCTTCTTTGACTGGTTGACACTGTGTTTGTTTCACCCTATATCTTTCTTTGAAAACCTCTGTAGCGGGGTATCCGTTACCTTATGGTTTATTGACTAAACCAAAAGTAAGCATACAATTCGAGTCGCCACCGCACTTTTATTTGTCCAAAGGAAAGGCTAAAAAGCGAACAAAAGCCAAGTAAGAAGTTTTATCAAATCAAAAACTAATAAAAATGTCAGAGATCTAGGTAAGGGGGTTGGTTATGAAATGAGAAGGTTTTAAGCACCCAAAACATCCTTAGTACTCTAAGGGAACCTCTTTTTGAAAATGTGTGTTGTAGGTTGGTATTTGTGAAAATATGTGCAAAAGATTGGGGGGATGAGAAAAGAGTATGTTA
Source organism: Lathyrus oleraceus (assembly GCF_024323335.1). Lineage (NCBI taxonomy): Eukaryota > Viridiplantae > Streptophyta > Magnoliopsida > Fabales > Fabaceae > Lathyrus > Lathyrus oleraceus. Next base: position 503,735,556 of record NC_066584.1, read on the forward strand.
TATTTACAATTTTGTTGTTTGAATGGATAAACCCATTGCCTACGTACCATCACAAAGGTAGGATCAAAACCTCATAGTTCAGGGTAAAAATCATAAAGATTGGTGAATTGATTTGTCAAAAGCCTTAAGGTCTTTCGTTATCAAAGGGAGAAAACTCAACCTAAACCAACAATCCACCATGTGAGGAGAGCTTCAACATACTAGTGAGGGGTTAACCCTATAATAAGTATGGAAGACTTATAGTCCAATCACTAAGGATAAGGTGAGGTTCACATAAACCACTATGATAACTCAAACCTATGGCAAATGTTTATGAAAAGTTTTTAACAAAGGTGGCCATTGGAACCACAAAAATAACTTGAAGTGAGTTGTATTTACAAGTTAAGTGTATTTACAAAGTGAAGTCAAAGTGGAATTAAGGTTTATTCACAATGAGTATTAATGAAAATATTTTGAAAAGTCAAAGGCATAAGACCTAAGTTTCTAATTTGAAACAAAGTCAAAGTTTGCCCATAAAGAGTTTGGCTTGGGCTAGAGTGGAGAGAAGAAGAGAATGGCTAGTCCTAAAGCATACAAAGATAAGAGAAGAGATAAAATCCTTGGAGTTCCTTTTCTTGAAATCATAGAGATGATTCAAGAGCTCCTTTCCTTTGGACTTAGCAAACACAATCAAGCAATCAACAATTATATTCAAGCTCCTAGGATCTCCATTTGGCTTGTCTCTCTTAACTTGGCTACTCATGACAATGGCCCTTCTTACTATATCAAGATGGAATCCCTATCACACAAGAGCAAACATCAGAAAGTTCACAACACAATAAGAGGAATGGACAAATAATTATTTTTGGAAAGGAAGTCCTTTGAAGTCAACTTTAATATTTAGCATTCTAAAGGCATGAGGCCTATGTTAAGCAATCGTAAGTGGACTAATGTAGTAGTCACACCTATCTGAGGCTGGTCAATAAAACTATAGGCAAATAAACACAAGTTAGAGATCATGACTAGTAAGCCAAGCTCCTACAACTTGCCATGCCAAAAGAAAAGAGGAAAGCCTTGTATGGACTTTAGGTTTGTTGCTTGACCAAGAAGCAACCTATCTTGGACACAAAGCAACTCACTTGATCTTAGATCAAGTTGAGTTTGATTTGGATCAAAGAAGGTTAAACCTCTCATATGTCAAGACCAACCATAAGACATTAACTCATTGGCCAAAATAAAAAAAGAAATGAGATGGAAGATGAAATGAAATGGAAAGAACATTCAAATGTCAAATACAATTGGTCAAAAGTGAATCAAATCATCATCAACCAATGTAAAACATAAGAGAAATGAACATTAGAAGTCAACAAGTCAAACATATTTTTTTGGTATTTTTGGAATTAAGATAAATGCAAAATTAAAATGGACAAAATATGGTCAAACCTCAAATTCAATTCAAATCAACTTGAACAAGTCCAATTAAATTCTCATAGGTCTCACATGGTCAAACAAGGTTTGACAAATTTTTTCAATAATTTTTAAAATCAGAAACTATTTTAAATCAATTAAAAACAATAAAAATAACACAATATGAATTAAAATCTCAAATAAATCTCAAATCAATTAAGAAATTGATGAGACTATTTTTCATTGACTTATCATGATCCATATGTGTTAAGAAAAGATTTTTGGATTTTTCAAATATCAAAAAGTATTTAAAATGAATTAAAAACTATTAAAAACCAAATAATTCACAAAAAATAATAAATGAAGTCACAAAAATAATTAAAAATCAGAATATGAAACTAGATTTTTCAAGAAAAAATTGGTGTTGGTCTCATATTTTTGTGACTTCAAATAAAATATTTATGAATTTTCGAAAATAAAAGGAAATAAATGAAATTAAAATAGAAAATAGAAAATAGCAAAAATGCGATGCCATTGGATCCGTCTCATTAATTGACGTGGCATCATCACACGGTCCAGAGGCGTTGATGCACGATGCTCCTTGGTCAAGCGCGCAACATATGTAATTAAAATAAGTCAGCCAAATGAAGGGACACGATTATAACATTTGAACATCATCCAATGGCCTGGAAGCATCCACGTGGGGATGGTGGTGGAAACCACCATCTTCTCCAGCCAGCCAACTGGTTCCGGCCACCACGCGCAGGTTTTCAAAAGTTAATGAAAATGAAAAAGTAGGTTATCAAAATGAAGTTGGGGTGATGTACATCACCCCTGTAACCTTGGGTCTTCCTTAATGTTTCTATTTAATGAGAAATCTGAGCTTGAAGATCATGGTACACAAACTGAAATGGCAAGATTCATGAAATTAAGACCACCACTGGCCTGCCTCTTGCTCGAGGACTTCAGAAAACAGTTCAAACTCAAGCAATTCACATTGTATAGCAAGATCCAGATCAAAACAGTTTGGTAATATACCTCTGAAATGCAGCTTCAAACAGCACGATCTGCTCAAGTTCTTGATCCAATTTTGATTTGGAGATGTGATGATGATGCAAGACTAAGGAATTAAGACTTGAAGATCAACTAAGGATGTTGAAATTCAAGCTTGAAATTGAGAAATGAAAACTGAAATTCCTTTGAGTGAGGGTGAGGTTTCAATCCAGCAGAGTTTTATATCTCCTTCAGGTTGTATTTTGAATGAGGAAGAGCTTCTATTTATAGTTGAGCTTGATGCAATGAGGTGATTTGCTCGTGTGCATGGAACTTGGACTCTTCATGCATGGGCCTGTACAGGCGCGTGCAAAGCCCAAAAATGGATGAAAATGCAAGCTGAACTCAAATGCAAATGGTTTGGACGTGTAATTGGAGTTGCATTGGCTTGTGCATGAAGTTATGATGTGAATTGCATAATTGAACCTAAACATTGAGCTCTTCGAAACTCATACATGAACAATCCAAAAATGGTCATGTGGGAAATGGTTGGAAAGCTCTTGACATAAGGAACAAAAGTCATGTTGGGAAAACACTCATCTGGAGTTTGGAAATTTATGAAAACTGGTTGTGAAGATTTGGGTACAAAACATGTCTTTGAAAAATTTGCCAAAAACAAGCAACTTCAAGCCCTTCTGTTTCAATGATGAAAGCCTCAAATGGAAAAACCTTCAACATAAAAGTTGTATATCTTTTCAAGATGATCAATTTGGATCTACATTTTGCATCATTTGGATTTTTAATGAGAAAGTTATGGACACTTGAAGTTGGACATTTTCAAAATTCAATGGTTTTGGTCCAAAGTGACCTATAATGTTTTGTATTATCACATGTGTTTCTTTTAGGATTATGAAATTTTGTTCAACATAACATTTGAAGTATACATCTTAAGATTTCCAATTCATTTGGTCTCACCTCAAAATCATAAAAAATAAGGAAGATAGGTCCTTGGAAAATTTACCCAAAATTAGGGTTTCAATCAAAATGACCTATAATGTTTTGAAATGAATGATGACCTTCCAAGTTTCAAATGGATTTTTGATTAACATGAAAATTGTTCATATGATTCTTAAGAACATGTTTTATCTTGGGGTCATCCTGATTTGACTAACACATCAAAAGTTAGGTCTTAGGGATCCTCAGTTTAGTTAGATGACTTGACTTGTCAACTTCTCAAGGCCAAACTTCAAATCTTGATGAATGAATGATTGAGGATACTCACATAGGCTCATATATGCATAAAATAATGAATTAAAGAACTTCCCTTGATTGAATTTTATCATAGGTTGAGGTTGCTTCATGAGCAAGGCACAGTCAATGCACAATTGATTTAGGGTTTCCTTGGGAAACAATCCTCAAGCCCTTTGGTTTATCTTGATCAAATTGGCAAACTTAGATACTTGGGGGACATATATGATGATTAGGAACTTTGTGGACCATTTTCATGCTTGTTGTCATCTTCATCTAGCCACTTCATTGAGCTTGGGAGCCTCCTAGGAGCATGGGAGCACATGATTACTTGAGCTTCAAAATAAAAAGAGTTAGTTTTGTGTTTTTGGTTAGTAAGCAAAATAAGTAAATAAATAACATACAATACAAGCATGCTTGTTGGTCTCAAACCAACTCACACAAGTCCCAACCCAAGGGTAAGGAGTCACACATGCTATGATCCTTGAGGCAATGCATTGAGCAAATGATATGATGCCATGGGGGATCTTAGGGTCAAAATTAGGGTCTTACAGATGCCCCTATTTAAGGTCATTCTAGCCGGAGATATGAAGGTTAAAATCTTCGTCTCGACGAGGTAGAATGGGCTTAAATAATAACAAAGAGACGAATTTTGGTCCCTAAGAGACCTCATGATGCAAATGTATGCATGCAAAATAAAATCTTCATGGTGAATAATTGCCATGAAGGAAAAGAAATCAGGAGAAACTGAAAAGTCCATAGGAGTAACACACTCACTAGGGCGATAGAGACTTTGGGAAGAAAAAGGTAATAATGCGTGAGCAGGTCACGACTTGAAAACTTGCTGGGAGACACGAAGGGATTCCATGAAAATAAATCAATGGAAAGACTCGAGCTGACGCAAAGATGCATGTATTGGGGAATATGCCAATACAGCAAAACTATCCACAAAGGATACCTCGGATGAAAATCCAGACTCAGACGGGATATCTACAAAGGAAATAGCTGAGGAAGAAACAACGAGATATTATCGGCTACTGGGTAATAAACTCGAAGAGAGACATGTCATCAAAACACCGATTACTAGGTGAAAGAATGACACGCTCAGGGAGAAAGAATATCTAATACCAGTATAAGGGTGAGAGATATCAATCATCCGAAACATCTGAGGAGGACCTAAAAAGGCACATTTTAACTCAGGAAAACCTGACTCCACAGGGGGACAAAAAGTCATAATAGGGAGCAGAAGGAAGGAACACCAGGGATACCGGTTACTGGGCATATAATAGGTGACCAACCAGGCGTGAATTGGGAACATAACCAAGACACTCATCATCCGAAAAGAGGGATGAAAAAAGAAAACTCGGCTTACATGATGGGATTCAATTCCATAAGGAAATACGAATCTTACTCAACTGGGGAAGAAAAAGACTTCGACTGAAGAGCGCATGAGATATATTATCTATTACCGTCAGAACATAGATAATATACTCGCATGGAAGATTATCCACAACCGGTTACTGGGTTAATAAAAGATAAATCGACCGAAAAGAAAGGACATCGAGATACCGGGTACTGGGTATAAAATGATGACCAATCAAAGGGAGAAACAATCACTACCAAACGATGGTAAACGAAAGATGACTCGCAGGAGATAAATTGCTTAATTAGAGCAATTATCCAAGAGATATATCACCGATTACTCGGTGGTATATCCAAAAATGAAGGAATATCAATACCGAATATTGGATAAAGATAACCAACAAAGAGGGGATTACATCTACCGGTTACTGGGTAGAAAACCACAGAAATAGGACTTACAACTACCGGTTACCGGGTAGAAGGCCACAAAGATCCACTGAGGAAAAGATGGACAATTGCTGGTTACTGAGCGATTGAACAACTAAACCACATGGAATAACAGGGGAATAACAAGAAAGGAGTCAATCTAGGAACAAACTAGAGAGACACAATTAAACAAGACTCAACCCGATGAGGATATAACTCAGTGGAGTAATTCCATCCCGATACATGGTTGGGGAGGAAACTGAAGCCAAAATCATCCAACGAGGACATAACTCAGTGGGAATAAAGAAGGAAAGATAGACACTTTCTGCCTATGAGGCTGACTCTAAATGGAGAGATCAGACACAAACATCTACTTGGGAAAGAACATTTCACCAATAGCAGAAGATAACAAGCAAAGATATATGGCAAAGAATGCATCATGAATATCTGAATGCTATAATTATGCATGTATATGCGTGGTTTATGTATGATTAATGTTGACAGACAGACATATCTAACACAAACAGGTCCGAGAATCAATGGACATCCGGTATAACATCTCAAAAGAGAAAGGCCAGGCCCACAGGAGAAATCAGTTCTGGTGGGGATGTTCTAATACCAGGAGACATCAACCACCACTGGGAACAAGCAAAGTCTCAGTTGGGGATAGGTAAAGTCACAGCTACTAACTGTCGGGGATCTTCCAACAATTCTTGGGAACATGGGGCTGGATATCAATAAGATCTGCTGTAGAAGAACTCTACCGGGGATATTATCAAGGGATGATGTGAAAGTCTGTGGGGAACAACCACCAAACAGATACACATCAATCAAACATTCTCTTCTAACTGCTGGAGGGACATCTCTGCTAGGGGAGAGAACCATTGCTCCGCTGGGGAAGGAAATGACACATCTTCCTCATCGCCGTCCATACTGGAAGAAATCTTCAACCATGGAGGGGATACAAAAGTCAAGCTAGGATCAGGCAACTCCACTGGGGATGAACTGTAAGCGACCAAACTGGGGATAAACTGCCGACAAACCTACTGGGGATGAACTACAAGCATTCCCGAAGGAACTGTCTTGGCTGAGGGAATCGGAAACGAATCCTTCAGCAACATGTGTCATGCTAGGGGTGAAAAAGGGAAACAAACCTTTCAACAACTGCTCTAGGTAACTACTGTTGAGGAGATACCTGAAAGATAGCTTTGTAGGGAACATATGCCTACTCTGCTGGAGATTTCTACTCCTACCGGGGAAAGACAAACTTCCTCGTGAATAGATAGCATATCAACTTTTATCAATCTATAAGGGATTTTAGGTCAGTCCACACAAGGGACGACAACCATATAATTGATAAGACACAAATGCTAGAGTCACACTCTTTGGGGAGTTGAGGATGTATCACTCTTCTCTGCGCTTGCTAGGGACAACCTAAAAGCTGATGAAGAGGATACAAGAATGCCAGAAAAATGAACAAATGTCTTACCTTTTGGAAATCGTACTATCCTTGGGAGAGCACTGAAGACGTTGAACCTTCCTTTCATTCATTGTGAATGTTCACTTTGTTTAAAACAGTTTTATGAAAACTTTATTTGTTTAAAACAATGATATTTATCAATTAAAACATGCAAACATTTGTTAAACAGAAACAAATAAGAGTGCAAAGAATTGGATAAAGGCTCAAATTTATTTGATAGAATGGTAGTCCACAAATGGCGAGACTCCATGGGTCTTTACAAATTTGAAATTAGTGATATATATTGGAAAAAGGCTACATTGAACATAATGACCGTTTCTCCACCAACTCCGAATCCAATGTATTTGAAGCTTCAGTTGATGATGACTGAGCGAGAATCTTTGACAGAAGACAGCTGAAGAACAAAGTCTTGTCAGGATGCAGTTACTTTCCAAATCTCTAATTTTTGCCTAGATTTCCCCAGGACGAGGTACTCAATCTAGCAGGATATATATATTCTTTTCTATGTCTCTAACTATTGCCTGGACCGTCCTTTCGGGTTTTCAATCCACCGAGACGCTCATTTTTGCCTAAGTCGCCCTTTCGGGTTTTCAACTTAGCGAGTTATTCTGTTTTTATTTTTAGGCGAAGTATTTCTTGACTGCATCTGAGTTCACAGAACGAGTGAAATCCTTCCCATCCATAGTTATAAGTATCAAAGCACCGCCTAAAAAGGCTCTCTTAACAACATATGGACCTTCATAGTTTGGAGTCCACTTGCCCCTGGAATCGGGCGCGAAAGACAAGACTTTCTTGAGCACGAGGTCACCTTCTCGGAACACACGAGGCTTGAATTTCTTATCAAAGGATCTCTTCATCTTTTGCTGATATAACTGACCATGGCACATGGCAGTTAATCTCTTCTCTTCGATCAAATTCAGCTGGTCATAACGACTCTGAACCCATTCAGCTTTAGTCAACTTGGCTTCCATCAAGACTCTCATTGATAGGATCTCAACCTCTACGGGGAGCACAACCTCCATGCCATATACAAGAGAGAAAGGGGTTGCCCCTGTTGAAGTACGGACAGATGTACGATAGCCATGCAAAGCAAATTGAAGCATCTCATGCCAATCTTTATACGTAACAACCATCTTCTGGATAATCTTCTTAATGTTCTTGTTAGCAGCTTCAACAACCCCATTCATCTTGGGTCTATAGGGAGAAGAATTATGATGTGCAATATTGAACTCGCTACACAACTCTTTCATCATCCTGTTGTTCATGTTAGATCCATTATCAGTAATGATCTTGTCTGGCACACCATATCGGCATATGAGATGATTCTTGATAAAATTCACAACCACGTGTCTGGTCACATTCGCATACGATGCCGCTTCAACCCACTTGGTGAAGTAATCAATTGCTACGAGAATAAAACGGTGTCCGTTAGACGCTTTTGGCTCAATCATGCCAATCATGTCAATTCCCCACATGGAGAAAGGCCATGGTGAGGAAATAACATTCAGAAGTGTCGGGGGAATATGAATCTTATCTGCATAAATCTGACACTTATGGCATTTCTTCACATATTTACAGCAGTCAGACTCCATTATAAGCCAATAGTAGCTTGCTCTCAACATATTCTTTGCCATAGCATGTCCATTGGAATGAGTACCAAATGAACCCTCATGGACTTCAGTCATCAACAGGTCTGCTTCGTGTCTATCCATCCATCTGAGCAGAACCATATCAAAATTCCTCTTATAAAACACATCACCATTGAGGTAAAAACTGCCTGATAATCTCCTCAAAGTCTTCCTGTCTTTAACGGATGCCCCAGACTGGTAAATCTGACTTTGGAGAAAGCATTTGATATTATAATACCATGGCTTATCATATTTCACTTCTTCAACTGCAAATACATGAGCTGGTCTATCCAAGCGCATCACAGTAATATTGGGGACTTCATTCCAATATTTCACCACAATCATCGAAGCAAGTGTAGCAAGAGCATCTGCCATCCGATTCTCATCTCGAGGAATATGATGGAAGTCAACCTCAATAAAGAAAGTTGAAATCCTCCTCGCATAATCTCTGTATGGGATGAGGCCAGGCTGATTTGTCTCGCATTCACCCTTGATCTGATTAACAACAAGGGCCGAATCGCCATAAACATCAAGATGTTTGATCCTAAGATCTATACATTCTTCCAAACCCATAATACATGCCTCATATTCCGCCATATTATTTGTGCATTTGAAAGTTAGACATGCTGTAAAAGGAAAATAGGTGCCCTGAGGAGTAATAATCACTGCCCTAATACCATTTCCATATTGATTAACATCGCCATCGAATACCATACCCCATCGGGAACTAGGTTCTGGCCCTTCATCGAGCATAGGCTCATCGCAATCTTTCATCTTCAAATACAGAATCTCCTCATCAAGGAAGTCATACTGCACAGACTGATAATCTTCAATTGGTTGATGTGCTAAGTGGTCAGCCAAGATACTACCTTTAATAGCCTTCTAAGCTCAATACTCAATGTCATACTCAGACAACAACATCTGCCAACGAGAAATCCTCTCAGTTAAAGCAGGCTTCTCAAAAATATACTTAATTGGATCCATTTTGGATATCAACCAAGTCGTATGATTCAACATATACTGGTGTAAGCGCTTAGCGGCCCAAGCCAAAGCACAACATGTCTTTTCAAGCATTGAGTACCGAGACTCACAATCAGTGAACTTCTTACTCAAGTAGTATATTGCATACTCTTTCTTTCCCGATTCATCTTGCTGACCCAATACACAACCCATAGAATCTTCAAGCACGGTCAAGTACATAATCAAGGGTCTCCCTTCAACAGGCGGAGACATAATCGGAGGCTCAGAAAAATACTCTTTAATACGATCAAAGGCCTTTTGGCAATCCTCGGTCCAATCATGACGCTAATCTTTCCGGGGGAGCTTCAATATAGGCGCACATGTGGCAGTCATGTGGGATATAAATCTCGAAATGTAATTCAAGCGGCCAAGAAAACCTCGGACTTGCTTCTCAGTTTTGGACGCAGGCATCTCTTGTATTGCTTTGACCTTGGCAGGGTCAACTTCAATACCTCTTTCACTGATAATAAAGCCCAAAAACTTGCCAGAACGGACTCCAAATGTACACTTGTTTAGATTCAAGCGGAGTTTGTACTTCCTCAGACGCTAGAAAAGCTTCAACAAGTGCTCTACATGTTCAACTTCCGTTTTCGACTTCGCAATCATATCATCAACATACACCTCAATCTCCCTGTGCATCATATCATGAAACAAGGTAGTCATAGCTCGTTGATACGTGGCTCCGGCGTTCTTCAAACCGAAGGGCATCACTCGATAACAAAATATTCCCCAAGGTGTGATGAATGTCGTCTTATCCATATCCTCGGGTGCCATTTTAATCTAGTTATAACCAGAAAATCTGTCCATGAATGAGAAGACATTGAATTTAGCTGTATTATCTACCAACATATCAATGTGTGGTAGAGGAAAATCATCTTCCAGACTAGCTTTATTCAAGTCTCGATAGTCCACACGCATTCGGACTTTTCCATCTTTCTTAGGCACATGCACAATATTGGCCACCCATTGAGGATATGTAGAAGTCACCAGAAACCCCGCATCAATTTGCTTCTGAACTTCTTCTTTAATCTTTACCTCCATATCAGGATGAGTTCTTATGAGCTTTTGCTTCACAGGCACACACTCAGGCTTCAACGGCAAGAAATGTTGCACGATATCAGTATCTAGACCAGGCATGTCTTCATATGACCAAGCAAAGACGTCGACATATTCTTGTAGCAACTCAATCAACCCCTTCTTAACAGACTCTTCAAGGAGTGCCTCAATCTTTACTTCACGAACACAACCTTCAGACCCCAAGTTGACTGTTTCCAGATTCTCAAGATGCGACTGAATGATCTTTTCTTCGTGCTCAAGCAGACGAGTAATCTCATCAGGAATCTCTTCAACATCATCTTCTTCTGCCTCAAATACAGGGAACTCAAAGTTGGGAGATGGTGTTGGATCATTATGTTCAATGGGTTTGACTAACCTGCATAATGATTTTGAGTATAAAAGAGATTTCAGAATTCAAACAAGGCAAATCATTATGCAGATGAAAAGATTGATTTTATTCTCTTTTTAGGGTTTTATGGTGATCACCAATTTCATGCAAAAAGAAAAAAGCAAAAATAATTTGGAAAAACAAACATTTAACATGTGATTATTGAATGAATATCATTGTCTTAATCAAAATGTGCCAACAATGTCATCACTTCTCCCTTTGACATGGGAGAAGGGTTTTCAAACAAAACGAACATATTACGCTGACTTATGGATAACTGTTGGAACATCAACAACGACTCAATTATTGCAGATTCCTCCAGGGATGGCAAAGTTGCCAAGGTCTTCCGCTTCATCATCTTCCACTGTGGCAACAGCCTCTTGATCTTTACCAGTGTGGATAAAACCTCCACTTTGGAACAACCCACGCTTATTGAAAACACTAGAAGAGTACCCTATGCCAGCTCGGGATTTGTTATCTTCCAACTTGATCATTTGCCCCAAACCAGTTGTTGCACCATGCTCAATGGCCAACTTAGCATCGTTGTAGGAGACAAAAGAAGAAAATCCTTTCTTTGAAGACTCAGCAATGGACAAGGCTCGGAACGGAGTCCCAACCTCATCCTCCGCATCAATGTAGGAAAAGGAAGATAGATGGCTGACCAAGAGAGCATCCTCTCCCCCTATCACCACCAACTTCTTATTCTTAACGAATTTCAACTTTTGGTGTAGGGTGGATGTCACGGCGCCTGCCTCGTGAATCCATGATCTGCCAAGCAAACAGCTGTAAGATGGATGAATATCCATGACCTGGAAAGTGATCTGGAAATCACTAGGTCCAATCTTGATCGGGAGTTCTAATTCACCGATCACGGTTTTGCGCGATCCATCAAACGCCTTAACAACCACTCCACTCTGCCTCATGGGAGGCCCCTGATATGAGAGTTTAGCCAGAGTGGATTTTGGCAACACATTAAGCGATGATCCTGTGTCCACCAACACATTGTACAAGGCATCATCCTTGCAGTTCATTGATATGTGTAGAGCCAAATTGTGGTCTTTTCCCTCCTCGAGAAGATCAGCATCACAGAAGCTCAAATTGTTGCAAGCGGTTATGTTTGCAACAATGCTATCAAACTGCTCTATTGTGACAGCGTGATCCACGTACGCCACGTCCAACACGCTCTGCAAAGCTTCACGGTGTGGCTTAGAATTCATCAACAAAGACAGCATAGATATCTTTGATGGAGTTTGTAGCAGCTGATCAACAACATTGTATTCACTCCTCTTGATGAGCCTCAGCATCTCATCACCGTCCTCTCTTAAAATGCCAAACTGGCCAACCAGGACGGGATCTTTAACAGTTTTATCAATAACAGGGTCAACATCCTTCACAACAGGAGTAGGATTATTAGAAGAAGAAGTCCCCACGGGACCGGCAGGAGTAACCACAGTTCTCTTCACAACGTCTTAATGGGGTTTCGGCTGCGCCGAGAAAACACGACCACTACGGGTCACACCACTGATGTCAGAAATGCTCACTACGGAAGTTGAGGGCAAAGGCACATCTTTTCCATCTTCTAGCATAACTGCATTATACCTGTAGGGAACAACCTTGTTTGATGAATACGGGACAGGGCCCACTGGCTTGATTACAAGAGCTGGTGAAACCTTCTTCTTGCTGCCATCATACTTGACGACAACAGGCTCAAGAAGTCTAAAAACCGGGGAAATAACATCAACTTCGTCCTCATCACGATTCTGAAGTATTTCGATCATTCCCTGATCCAGCATCTCTTGGATGTCCTTTCTAACTTGTCGGTATCCTCTCTCATTGATAGGGCACACCTGGCACCTATCATGGTCATGCTCATAGTGGCTGTGTTCACACAACAACTTATGCATCTCGACCAAAGATTGCCTTATGTCATTTACATACAGGACTTTGTATTTGCCAGGGTAACCCTGGACCATATTCATAGCAGCTTTCCCATGCTCGGGCAATGGATTTTTCTTCACATTAGGACCTACGTCCTCAAAAAACAATATACCGCTTCTCACAAGGTCTTGCACCTTGATCTTCAATGGGTAGCAATTCTCCACATCATGTCCGGGAGCACCGAAATGATATACACAATGTAGTTCTGGCTTATACCACCACTGAGGGTTGGTTGGTATAGCAGGTGGGTCTCGTGGAGTGATCAATTTTCTATCGATCAGAGAAGGATAGAGTTCCGCGCGTGTCACTGGAATTGGATCAAAAGTGACCCTCTTCCTATTGTAGTTGGTGCTGGTGTTATTGTTGTTTTGAGGCTAGTAGGCCTGTTGCTGTGGACGATGTTGTTGTTGTTGTTGTTGAACTTCTCTAAAGGCAAGTGCTATATGAGCCACCTGGTGTTGGTTAACGGCAGGGCGCATGTTCTTCCTCTTCACAGAGGGCCTTCTTTTAGTGTGAGAGGACACAATATGTGTCTCTCCCTCCTTCTTCTTAGCAAATCCCCCATATCTCTTTCCTGAAGAACTGTCTTCCCTAGACAAACGTCCTTCACTGACTCTTTCTTCCAGTATCATTCCCATATTCACCATTTCGGTGAAGTCCGAGGGAGCACTGGCGATCATCCTTTCATAGTAAAAAGAGCTCAAAGTGTTCAAAAAGATCTTTGTCATCTCTTTCTCCTCTAGGGGCGACACTATCTGAGCTGCCAATTTGCGCCATCTTTGGGCGTACTCTTTGGAGGTCTCCTTGTCCTTCTGGGACAACGCCCTCAACTGGTCCCTATCAGGAGCCATATGCATATTATATTTATATTACTTGAAGAAGGCCTCGCCAAGATCGTTGAAAGAGCGGATGTTCGAACTCTCCAAACCCATGTACCACCGGAGTGCAGCACCAGACAGACTGTCCTAGAAGTAATGGATAAGAAGCTGGTCTTTATCTATTTGTGTTGACATCTTGCGAGCATACATCACAAGATGGCTGAGCGGGCATGTGTTTCCCTTGTATTTCTCAAAGTCAGGTACTTTGAATTTAATAGGGATCTTCATGTTGGGCACAAGGCACAACTCAGCAGCACTTTTACCAAAGAGGTCCTTACCCCTCAGAGTCTTCAGTTCCTTGTGTAACTCGAGGAATTGGTCTTTCATTTCGTCCATCTTTTCATAAACATCTGGGCCCTCAGATGGCTCAGAATGATAGATGGTGTCTTCAACTCTTGGTAAGGTGTGCACAACGGGAGGTGGCACAGAAAGGACCGGGATAGATGTCGGCAGAGAAGCGAGAGTAGGAGCGAAACCCTCGGGCACAAAGTTGGTAGGCATTCCCCACGGGAACCCGGTTGGCATAGTTGGAGCAAAATGGGCCGTTGCAGCAGGCACAGTAGATGTAGCAACCTCAGAGATGACAGTCCTCTAGGGAGGAGTTGTAGGAGTCGGCGAAGCTTGGCTCTGGGTAGCTAGCACTGACTCCATCATGGCAGTCAACCTAGCAATCTCTTCTTTCAGATCCCGGTTCTCTTGCTCTAAATGCTCCATGATCTTTGGATGATTGGCCCTTGTGTTATACCGGTGTGTCAGCTTGTCTTCAAAATAAATGAAGAGCAAAGAGTTAGACCACTAATCAAGAAGCTCGAAACAAAACCTGCTTATGCATATGACGCATGCAATGTTTGTGCATATGATTTGTTTTTATTTGAGGAACTTAATAGAGATCTATTTGCAAATATTTGAAAATATTAATTCTTTTAAGACATATATGGAATGCACATAGCAATAATATTTGTAAAAGTTTTACACCAATGAAGTAGTACAGTTTTGGTAAACAAATACAATACAAGAGAAAAGGAGAATAAACATCCTATGGAGCCCTAAAAATAATTGTCCAAAGTTCTCGAGACCGGAAGATAAGCTGCACAAAGCCTCTTCACCTCTCTCTCATAAGCTGCTTCCATGTCGGCCTTCTCCTTGGCGAGTCGATCATACTTCCTCTTCCAAAACCTGGATGACTGAGGAAGAAGAGAAGTAACCACATCATAAGGCTCATCAATGACCTGATGCTCTAGAAACTCTATCACTGCATCTTTACCTCTGAGCTGCTGAAGAAGTTCCTCTCGTTCACGAACCCAAGCACGTGACCGGTCTTCGTCTCTCAACTCCTCTACTCCTTGATTAAGGAGGGTTGAAGGCCCAACCATAACCATAGGGGTAGGTCTTGGATAATCGTATGGCATGCGGTACTCAAGAGATTTCTTCCTCACCCAAGAGGTGTAGGGTTCCAAAGCAATGCAATTCTTCGGACCAAGCTCCTTCCTTCCCTTCCTATGAACTTTGCACCAGGCGCGAACCATCCTCTCCTTCAAGTTTTGGGGATCTTTACCCTCTTGAAATAACACACCTTCTGACAAAATGTTATTAGATTTATTCTTTAAGGGGAACCCAAGCTGACGACGAGCCAAAACAGGGTTGTAGTTAATTCCACCACATGTACCAAGAAGAGGCACATTGGAGAATTCACCACAAGAGTCAATAGTCTAGACACCATCATACACACGGTTATACCAAAAGATATCATCATTAGTGAGAGACATAAGTCTCGTAAACCGCTGTAGACATCCCTTGTTCTTCTTGAAGGCGAGCGTCTGAGGCAAGTGCGAAATAAACCACTTGTACAACAGAGGCAGACAACACACAATAGATCCACCACCCTTTGCATTCCTCATATGCAAATAGAAATAAGTGTCACCCAACAGAGTCAGAATGGGATTAAGAGTAGAGAAAATCCTAATAGCGTTCACATCCACAAAATTGTCGATGTTGGGGAATAACACTAGCCCATAGATGAGAAGTACAAATATGGCTTCAAAGGCGTCCTCACTCATGGCCTTCCCAAACAAAGTAGCTTGGGCAATGAGAAAACCAGATGGGAGACCTCGAATTCCATCTTTGGTAGTCATATGAGCAATAATATCAGATACATCTATGTGAAGCAAGTCAGCAATCTATTGGGAAGAAGGGACCCTCTCCAAACAACTGAATGACAAATGATTCAGAATAGGTATACCCACAAGATAGGCATACTCCTTAAGTGTAGGCAAAAGTTGGAAATCCAGAAAAGTGAAACACCGATACAGAGGATCGTAGAACTGCATTAGCACACTCATCAGACCTTCATCCACCTGAGTAGAAAGAATAGACAGAAGCTTCCCATGACGAGCTTTGAACTCCAAAGGCTCTAATACATAAGATGTCAAACTTCTTAACTCTTTCAAGTCGGGTTGTCTGAAACTATACTTCTTCGTATTCCTTCTTTGCTTATCCATGTCTGAAAATTTGCAAATAGACCTCTTAAGTTCCTTAAAATTTTCATTGTTGATGATATGGATGCAAATGAATGCATGAGTGCATGGATGCAACAATCACACTCAAGGATCAAGCAAGTCACATCACACAAAGGTCACGGGATGGCTCAAGTCATCATCAATATCAATCATCCATTTTGGTAGATTATGGTTCACACCTTATCAACACCCAAGTTCCATTGATATTGAGGATATACGAGAACGGATCAACCGTGAATCAAGGGTTTGTTGTAAGTCACGAGCATGGAGTCTCGGTTAAGAACCAACCAAAGGGAGTGTACTATGGTTAAACCTGACAATCATGTTCTAAAAAGGTCCCCGTAGTCATCATCTCATCTTTCAGATATTATCGGATAAAACGACTACTCGTATTCCAAAAATATTCTCAAGAGAGACTCTTATGAGTGTAGTATCACGTAACAATCGTATCAAATCTTACACTTGAACGATCTTCGCACTACGTCTTAAAATATGCCAAGACGAGTTAGGTATCTAAGGTCCTTGGCTTCTAAGGTTTATATTGGAAAGAGTAATGCCTAACCACGACTACTCGTGTGGCATTATTGATCCCAACAAGACCTCCACCAAGTGAATGGGCTTGTAAGTCAACTTGCTAAGGAATAACTCCACATAAGTCAACAAGACTATGCCATTCTCCTATCATAAGTGCACTTGAGTTCGGGTTGAGAACTCATCTCACAAGAGACCACCAAGCACACAAGCAATTAGTATATCAAACAATTCAGACATTACAAACAATACAGTCATCCCAAATTTGCACAAAAATATGTCACAAATAAATATAAACAAACAACACACATAAGCAAAAAGTAGGCTAAAACCACTAGGAAAGCAAAAGGATCTCTAGCAGAGTCGCCACTTTTCTGTAGCGGGGTATTCGTTACCTTATGGTTTATTGACTAGACCAAAAGTAAGCATACAATTCGAGTCGCCACCGCACTTTTATTTGTCCAAAGGAAAGGCTAAAAAGCGAACAAAAGCCAAGTAAGAAGTTTTATAAAATCAAAAACTAATAAAAATGTCAGAGATCTAGGTAAGGGGGTTGGTTATGAAATGAGAAGGTTTTAAGCACCCAAAACATCCTTAATACTCTAAGCGAACCTCTTTTTGAAAATGTGTGTTGTAGGTTGGTATTTGTGAAAATATGTGCAAAAGATTGGGGGGATGAGAAAAGAATATGTTATATTTACAATTTTGTTGTTTGAATGGATAAACCCATTGCCTACGTACCATCACAAAGGTAGGATCAAAACCTCGTAGTTCAGGGTAAAAATCATAAATATTGGTGAATTGATTTGTCAAAAGCCTTAAGGTCTTTCGTTATCAAAGGGAGAAAACTCAACCTAAACCAACAATCCACCATGTGAGGAGAGCTTTAACATACTAGTGAGGGGTTAACCCTATAATAAGTATGGAAGACTTATAGTCCAATCACTAAGGATAAGGTGAGGTTCACATCAACCACTTTGATAACTCAAACATATGGCTAATATTTATGAAAAGTTTTTAACAAAGGTGGCCATTGGAACCACAAAAACAACTTGAAGTGAGTTATTTTTACAAGTTAAGTGTATTTAAAAAGTGAAGTCAAAGTGGAATTAAGGTTTATTCACAATGAGTATTAATGAAAATATTTTGAAAAGTCAAAGGCATAAGGCCTAAGTTTCTAATTTGAAACAAAGTCAAAGTTTGCCCATAAAGAGTTTGGCTTGGGCTAGAGTGGAGAGAAGAAGATAATGGCTAGTCCTAAAGCATACAAAGATAAGAGAAGAGATAAAATCCTTGGAGTTCCTTTTCTTGAAATCATAGAGATGATTCAAGAGCTCCTTTCCTTTGGACTTAGCAAACACAATCAAGCAATCAACAATTATATTCAAGCTCCTAGGATCTCCATTTGGCTTGTCTCTCTTAACTTGGCTACTCATGACAATGGTCCTTCTTACTATCTCAAGATGGAATCCCTATCACACAAGAGCAAACATCAGAAAATTCACAACACAATAAGAGGAATGGACAAAGAATGATTTTTGGAAAGGAAGTCCTTTGAAGTCAACTTTAAGATTTAGCATTCTAAAGGCATGAGGCTTAGTTGCTCTTCAACAAGTTTAACATTCTAAGTGCATGAGGCCTAGTTGCTCTTGAACTCCTTTAAGCATAGGTAAGGTCCTAATTCTAAGTCCTTTCTCCTTTTTGCATTGGGTTCACACAAACAAAAGCAAAACCAACACAAGACAACAATATATTTATATACAATAATGAGCTCAAATGAGCAAAAGGAAAATGACATAAACATAAAATATGTGCTCAAGTGAGCAAGGGGAAAAGCAATATGAATAAATGAGCAAGAAAGTAAATTGCATTAAAGTAAATTGCAAGGAATTAAATGCTTGAATTAAAGTTAGTAGTTAGTAGTTATGTTAGTTGGTCATAAGATAATTTAGCGCTATGTTAAGCAATCGTAAGTGGACTAATGTAGTAGTCACACCTATCTGAGGCCGGTCAATAAAACTATAGGCAAATAAACACGAGTTAGAGATCATGACTAGTAAGCCAAGCTCCTACAACTTGCCATGCCAAAAGAAAAGAGGAAAGCCTTGTATGGACTTTAGGTTTTTTGCTTGACCAAGAAGCAACCTATCTTGGACACAAAGCAACTCACTTGATCTTAGATCAAGTTGAGTTTGATTTGGATCAAAGAAGGTTAAACCTCTCATATGTCAAGACCAACCATAAGACATTAACTCATTGGCCAAAATAAAAAAAGAAATGAGATGGAAGATGAAATGAAATGGAAAGAACATTCAAATGTCAAATACAATTGGTCAAGAGTGAATCAAATCATCATCAACCAATGTAAAACATAAGAGAAATTAACATTAGAAGTCAACAAGTCAAACATATTTTTTTGGTATTTTTGGAATTAAGATAAATGCAAAATTAAAATGGACAAAATATGGTCAAACCTCAAATTCAATTCAAATCAACTTGAACAAGTCCAATTAAATTCTCATAGGTCTAACATGGTCAAACAAGGTTTGACAAATTTTTTCAATAATTTTTGAAATAAGAAACTATTTTAAATCAATTAAAAACAATAAAAATAACACAATATGAATTAAAATCTCAAATAAATCTCAAATCAATTAAGAAATTGATGAGACTATTTTTCATTGACTTATCATGATCCATATGTGTTAAGAAAATATTTTTGGATTTTTCAGATATCAAAAAGTATTTAAAATGAATTAAAAACTATTAAAAACCAAATAATTCACAAAAAATATTAAATGAAGTCACAAAAATAATTAAAAATCAGAATATGAAACTAGATATTTCAAGAAAAAATTTGGTGTTGGTCTCATATTTTTGTGACTTCAAATAAAATATTTATGAATTTTTGAAAATAAAAGGAAATAAATGAAATTAAAATAGAAAATAGAAAATAGCAAAAATGCGATGCCATTGGATCCGTCTCATTAATTGACGTGGCATCATCACACGGTCCAGAGGCGTTGATGCACGATGCTCCTTGGTCAAGCGCGCAACATATGTAATTAAAATAAGTCAGCCAAATGAAGGGACACGATTATAACATTTGAACATCATCCAATGGCCTGGAAGCATCCACGTGGGGATGGTGGTGGAAACCACCATCTTCTCCGGCCAGCCAACTGGTTCCGGCCACCACGCGCAGGTTTTCAAAAGTTAATGAAAATGAAAAAGTAGGTTATCAAAATGAAGCTGGGGTGATGTACATCACCCCTGTAACCTTGGGTCTTCCTTAATGTTTCTATTTAATGAGAAATCTGAGCTTGAAGATCATGGTACACAAACTGAAATGGCAAGATTCATGAAATTAAGACCACCACTGGCCTGCCTCTTGCTCGAGGACTTCAGAAAATAGTTCAAACTCAAGCAATTCACATTGTATAGCAAGATCCAGATCAAAACAGTTTGGTAATATACCTCTGAAATGTTGCTTCAAACAGCACGATCTGCTCAAGTTCTTGATCCAATTTTGATTTGGAGATGTGATGATGATGCAAGGCTAAGGAATTAAGACTTGAAGATCAACTAAGGATGTTGAAATTCAAGCTTGAAATTGAGAAATGAAAACTGAAATTCCTTTGAGTGAGGGTGAGGTTTCAATCCAGCAGAGTTTCAAATCTCCTTCAGGTTGTATTTTGAATGAGGAAGAGCTTCTATTTATAGCTGAGCTTGATGCAATGAGGTGATTTGCTCGTGTGCATGGAACTTGGACTCTTCATGCATGGGCCTGTACAAGCGCGTGCAAAGCCCAAAAATGGATGAAAATGCAAGCTGAACTCAAATCCAAATGGTTTGGACGTGTAGTTGGAGCTGCATTGGCTTGTGCATGAAGTTATGATGTGAATTGCATAATTGAACCTAAACATTTAGCTCTTCGAAACTCATACATGAACAATCCAAAAAAGGTCATATGGGTAATGGTTGGAAAGCTCTTGACATAAGGAACAAAAGTCATGTTGGGCAAAAACTCATTTGGAGTTTGGAAATTTATGAAAATTGGCTGTGAAAATTTGGGTACAAAACATGTCTTTGAAAAATTTGCCAAAAACAAGCAACTTCAAGCCCTTCTGTTTCAATGATGCAAGCCTCAAATGGAAAAACCTTCAACATCAAAGTTGTATATCTTTTCAATATGATCAATTTGGACTTGCATTTTGCATCATTTGGATTTTTAATGAGAAAGTTATGGGCACTTGAAGTTCGACATTTTCAAAATTCAATGGTTTTGGTCCAAAGTGACCTATAATGTTTTGTATTATCACAAGTGTTTCTTTTAGGATTATGAAATTTTGTTCAACATAAAATTTGAAGTAGACATATTAAGATTTCCAATGAATTTTGTCTCACCTCAAAATCATAAAAAAAATAAGGAAGTTAGGTCCTTGGGAAATTTACCCAAAATTAGGGTTTAAGTCAAAATGACCTATAATGTTTTGAAATGAATGATGACCTTACAAGTTTCAAATAGATTTTTGATTAACATTAAAGTTGTTAATATGGTTCTTAAGAACATTGTTTATCTTGGGGTCATCCTCATTTGACAAACACATCAAAAGTTAGGTCTTAGGGATCCTCAATTTAGTCAGATGACTTGACTGGTCAACTTTTCAAGGCCAAACTTCAAATATTGATGAATGAATAGTTGAGGATACTCACATAGGCTCATATATGCATAAAATAATGAATGAAATAACTTCCCTTGATTGAATTTGATCATAGGTTGAGGTTGCTTCATGAGCAAGGCACAGTCAATGCATAGTTGATTTAGGGTTTCCTTGGGAAACAACCCTTAAGCTCTTTGGTTTATCTTGATCAAATTGGAAAATTTAGATACTTGGGAGACATATATGATGATTAGGAACTTTGTGGACCATTTTCATGCTTGTTCTCATCTTCATCTAGCCACTTCATTGAGCTTGGGAGCCTCCTAGGAGCATGGGAGCACATGATCACTTGAGCTTCAAAATAAAAAGAGTTAGTGACATATTTTTGTGCTTTTGGTTAGTAAGCAAAATAAGAAAATCAATAATATGCAATACAAGCATGCTTGGTGGTCTCAAACCAACTCACACAAGTCCCAACCCCAAGGGTAATGAGCCACACATGCTATGATCCTTGAGGCAATGCATTGAGCAAATGATATGATGCCATGAGGGATCTTAGGGTCAAAATTAGGGTCTTACAACCTCTAGAAAACTTTTTAACTTTGTTACCGAATGTTTCAGTGGTGGTTATCATTTTTCCATTCAATCCAAGCTCGACTTATATACCCACGACAACCAAGTCAAAGAAACGTGTCGATACACTACTCACCATCCCTTCATAGAACATATGATTTTACTGTATCCATGAACCAATATGCTAACTCCTTCTCAACAAGGGGTGGTTCGACTTGCGAGGCCACTTCCCTCCATCATTGTGCATATTCCTTAAAATACTCATTATCTTTCTGGGACATGCTAAGCAATTGCCTCCTATCCGGTACCATATCCATGTTATATTTATAATGCTGGTTGAAAGCATCAGATAAGTCTTGGAAACAGAGAATTCTACTTTGATCAAGGCTTAAGTACCACTTAGAGGGAGCACCCCTCAACATGTCTTGGAAGCAATGTATCATAAGTTTATCGTCCTCAACGTGCGTAACCATTTTCCGATAGTACATAATGAGGGGACTTTTAGGGAATGAGTGACCCTCATACTTATCGAAATCGGGGGTCTTGAATTTCGTGGGAATTACAAGACCATACACTAAGCACATCTCCTTAGCAGCATCACCAAATACTTGGTCACCTTTCATAGACCTTAACCTTTTCTCAAGAATCTGAAAATTCTCCTTCATTCCTCTTATGTCTTCATGCCTTTCATCATCTTCATTAGAAAGATCTTGAGCATATTGTTGATCTTCGAAATAAGGTTACACATGTGCATGGACAGGGAGTGGTGCAACTGTGCGGACCACATGATGAGCTTTATTGATAGTTGGTAGAGGAATTGTCTGCTGAGTGGATTATACAACGCCAGGTGCGCCTTCAACTGGAGGTGTAAAGCCGGGAGGTAAACCGGAGATTGGCCAAGTAGTAGTCTGATCCGCGGTCGCTCGCGGATCAAAAACGAGTGGTTTTTGTAAATATGTAATATAGCGACAATGACTCGAAATATCGTCTCTCAAGGATTCTTGTGGGAAAATCAATAACAGTAATAAAATAAGGGGAGTTTGGTTTAGGTTTCCGATAAAGAAAAAGCACTTAAAAGAATTGATTACTGAAATAAGTTGTGAAATAAGCGATTAAAGTAACGGATCCACTGCCTCAGTTCTTACTAATCATCGACCGATGAAAATACAATTTCCCAAGCGGGACTTCTATCCTATTTGATGAAAAAATCAGTCAACAAGCGTGGAAGATTTTATGAGAACATGTTCCTATTGCCGGATTAAGCATACGGTAAATGATAGAGCAAATTAACAGTTAAGCAGAGTTAATCTACGATTAAAATTAGGAACACAGATCACTTAAATTAAATCAAATACACTATATGATAATTGAATTAAGCAAACAACAATCACATGATATAATTGAAAGGAATAGAAATTAAATTGTAAATATCATAACAATCTCAAAGTTTGAAACCTGAGTACAGTGAATCCGTCCAAAGAGGATTAGTTCTCCATGAGTTTTCAAGCTTCAACAATATTTTTTTGCGTGAATAGTCCCCCCTGAACAGTACACACGTTCTCCTTAAAAAGATAAAAAAAATGGATCCGGTTCAAAACCCAACTGGGTCGAAAATATAACCCAGGCCCACAACATGACCCAACACTAAAATAAAATTTTAATGCTGTAACTTGAAACGAAATTCTGGAATTTTGAGCTTCGAATCTGACTTCGACTCCAACACGAAAGTCGTAGCTCTCTCTCTCTTAGCTTTCCGGCAATTTTTAGAACGCCTCAAACGGATTCCCGGAACTCCAGTTATGATCGTTTCCGCGCAGACTGTTAAAGCTGAAAAATAAGTGCGAAAATTAAATTAAACTAAAAATAAAATAAAATATGAAAACATAATAAAATATAAAAATAAACAAAATAAAATAAAGAAATGTCTAAGTAAAAAGTAGGAGAATTGTGCATAAATATGCACTTATCAAATTCCCCCGGACTTGAACTTTTGCACTCCGAGAAAAATTGAAATAAAACAAAGAAAACACACACACATCAATAGCTACTCATTCCAGGCTACAAGTCTTCTTCGGTTAAGTTTGCATTGATAGGTACTAATCTTGCACACTAAGGATATTGTAAGAACACTAATCCACAGTTATGCAGACATAAACCTCCTGAATACACAAATCAACTCGAATCATATTATTATACTAAAGCCTAACTTACTCATCCTTCTTTTGCCCTTTTTCATTCAGGCGCAATCACATTAAGCCTGTTATCTCCACACACTCATAGCAAGGCGACCGGTTAGTGACTCTGATCCTTTTCTGCACGGGGTTCTAGTACTTAAGTGGCATAACCCTTTGCTTACTCACTTGTAGTTGCGGGGGATCTGACCGTAATTCACCCTACCAAGTTCAACACCAGAAACTGCTGAACCAACTAACAACGAGTCAAAAACTTTTTTTTGAAGGTTCTACAACCGTTGAGTTAAGTGATCGGGTGAGGGTCACCAAACTTAGAAGGTGCATTCCTTTATTTTTTTCTCTTTTTTTTTATTTTTTTTTTTCCGGAACACTCACTTATATTCATCGGCTTCCCTGCGTAGAGTGTGTGTGAGATGGTGTCGACTGCTGAAATAAACTACTCAAGAGCTGTCAGAGGATGCAAATGTACGGCTAAAACATAATAAAAATTCAACTCAATTTCCATATGCAGGAGACTTACGGTGTTAAAACAATATCGATCTTGTGAATTTTTCTCAAGTCTCCGCAAACTCGACTCAAAGTAATCTATAACCTAAAACTTTCAAGAAGATGCATTTTCTTTTATTTTTTTAATGACTAAAAACAAACAAAACACTAACAAAAACAAAGAAAACACACGATTCCCTCCCCCACACTTAAACTAAGCATTGCCCTCAATGAAAGTACATTACTAATAAAGTAGAGAGAAGGAAAGAAAGACTCTCTGATCAAGTTGCAGTGTAGTCAGGCGCTTCCAAAGAAAGCTCCTTTATGCTGACATTTTCAGGCACCGAACTTGCATGGAATAACTTCAGACGCTGCCCATTAACCTTGAAGACTTTGTCAGTACCTGCACTTTTTATTTCTACTGCACCATGAGGGAAAACATTAGTGACAACAAAGGGGCCAATCCATTTGGATCGAAGTTTTCCAGCCATAAGCTTAAGGCGGGAGTTAAACAATAAAACTTGTTGGCCCACAGAAAATTCCTTCCTAGAAATCATCTTATCATGGAAGTGCTTAGTTTTCTCTTTATAAATCCTAGAGCTTTCATAAGCCTCTAATCTAAGCTCTTCCAACTGTTGTAATTGGAGTTTTCTTTCAATACCTGCTTGTTGCATCTCCAAATTACAACTTTTCACTGCCCAATAAGCACGGTGTTCTATCTCAACAGGAAGATGACATGCCTTACCAAAAACAAGTCGATAAGGAGACATCCCAATGAGTGTCTTGAAAGCGGTTCTTTGAGCCCAAAGTGCGTCTTCTAGACGACGGCTCCAGTCCTTCCTGTTTGGCTGCACCATTTTCTCTAAAACCTGTTTGATCTCCCTGTTTGAGATCTCAGCTTGCCCATTAGTTTGCGGGTGATAAGTAGTAGAGACTCTGTGCACAACTCCATACTTCCGGAGTAAAGCTTCCATGGTGCGGTTATAGAAATGAGTGCCTTGGTCACTGATGATAGCTCGCGGTATTCCAAACCTGCAAAAAATATTAGACCTGACAAAATCTGCAACAACTCTAGAATCATTAGTCCTAGTGGGGATAGCTTCCACCCACTTTGAAACATAATCAACAGCAAGCAAAATATAAATAAAACCAAATGATACAGGAAAGGGACCCATGAAGTCGATTCCCCATACATCAAATACCTCACAGAAAAGCATAGGCTGCTGAGGCATTTCACTCTTGCGAGTGATGTTTGTACCTGCTATCTGGCACTCTTTGCAAGTGCGGTAAGTCTCATAAGCATCCTTAAAAACAGTTGGCCAATAGAAACCTGAATCAAGGACCTTTCTTGCCGTCTATTGAGGACCAAAGTGTCCGCCGACTTGAGATGCATGAGAAAAATTCAAAATAGATTCAATCTCATTGTCGGGGACACATCTCCTGATTACCTGATCACTACTAAACTTCCATAGATATGGATCATCCCAAACATAATATTTGGCATCACTCTTGAGTTTATGAACCTGTGATCTCGATGCACCTGTAGGAAAAACACCAGCAACAAGAAAATTAACAATGTCAGCAAACCAAGGTGTAATCCCATGCAAAAGAAACAACTGCTCATCAGGAAAGTCATCCTGAATAGGAAAAGGATCTTCATTTCTCTCTATCCTGCTCAAGTGATCAGCCACTAAGTTCTCAGCTCCACTTTTGTCTTTAATCTCTACATTAAACTCTTGGAGCAACAACATCCACCGAATCAATCTCGGTTTTGCATCCGGCTTCTTCAACAAATATTTTAAAGCTGCATGGTCAGTAAAAACAACAACCTTGGAACCTAGCAAATAAGATCTGAATTTATCAAGGGCAAAAACAATAGCTAGAAGTTCTTTTTCAGTGGTAGTGTAATTTGACTGTGCAGAGTCTAAAGTCCTAGAAGCATAGTAAATAACATGGGCAGCCTTGTTAACTCTTTGTGCAAGGACAGCCCCAACAGCATAATTCGAAGCGTCACACATAAGCTCAAAAGGGAGGGTCCAGTCAGGCGGATGGATTATGGGAGCGGAGGTCAATGCTTTCTTCAAGAAGTCAAACGCCTGTTTGCATTTGTCATCGAAGTGGAAAGTGATGTCATTCTTCAACAAGTTTGACAGCGGAAGAGCTATCTTGCTGAAATCTTTGATGAAACGCCTGTAAAAACCTGTATGACCAAGAAAAGAGCGAATCTCGCGAATGCAAGATGGGTAAGGTAGTGTAGAAATCACATCAATCTTAGCAGGGTCAACAGAAATTCCTTTTTCAGAAATTATGTGACCAAGAACAATTCCCTGCTCAACCATAAAATGACATTTTTCATAATTTAAAACAAGGTTAGTTTCGATGCATCTTTCTAAAATCAAGCTTAAACTGCTCAAGCATGCATCAAAAGAAGAACCATAGACAGTGAAGTCGTCCATAAAGACTTCTATGCAATTTTCAATAAAATCAGAAAAAATAATAAGCATGCAATGCTGGAAAGTGCCAGGAGCATTGCAAAGACCAAAAGGCATTCGCCTATAAGCAAAAGTACCGAAAGGACAAGTAAAAGTGGTCTTCTCTTGATCTTCCGGTGCAATATGAATCTGAAAGTAACCTGAAAAGCCATCAAGAAAACAATAATGTGATTTACCAGCTAGCCGTTCAAGCATTTGGTCGATGAACGGTAAAGGAAAGTGATCCTTTCTAATAGCCTGGTTTAGTCTCCTGTAATCGATACAAACTCTCCAGCTATTCTGCACTCTAGTGGGAACAAGTTCATTCTTTTCATTTTTGATAACTGTAAGTCCAGATTTCTTAGGTACAACCTGCACTGGGCTTACCCACTTACTGTCAGAGATAGGGTAAATGATACCTGCTTGCAAGAGTTTGGTTACCTCTTTCTTCACGACATCGAGAATCAAAGGATTAAGCCTCCTTTGGGGCTGCCTTACTGTTTTCGCACCATCCTCAAGTAAAATTCTGTGCATACACATGGAAGGACTAATTCCTGGAAGCTCGGCTAATGTCCACCCGATTACCTTTTTGTGCTTCTTCAGAACCTGCAAAAGTTTGTTTTCTTGATCGAAATCAAGGTTAGAAGAAATAATAACAGGGAGTTTTTCATTACTCTCCAAGTAAGCGTATTTCAGGTTTTCAGGGAGCTCCTTTAGCTATAAGGACGGGGGCTGCTCGATGGATGGGGCGCTTGGGGAAGCAGGAACATCAAGAGCATCAGCTACAAAAACAGATTCATCGGCGACAGCTTCACCTGTAGGAAATACGTCAGCCTGCAGGGCAGCATCAATCTCAGCACACACAACACAAAGGTTAGTGACAGTACAATTAGAACATGAATAAACATCATCAAAACCAGATGAAAAATCAAGAGAAAATAAATCAGAAAAAGTGTCATCAACTAATTCAGAAATCAACTCAATGCGAAAAACAGTGTTCCTCCAAAGGATGTTTCATGGCATC
Source organism: Lathyrus oleraceus (assembly GCF_024323335.1). Classification (NCBI taxonomy): domain Eukaryota; kingdom Viridiplantae; phylum Streptophyta; class Magnoliopsida; order Fabales; family Fabaceae; genus Lathyrus; species Lathyrus oleraceus. The sequence continues at coordinate 503,763,816 of NC_066584.1, forward strand.
AAAAATGTTAAATTTTGCGATAATGTCGCCAAACTCCATGGACATGCTTCCATCATCAACATCAATTTTAGTTTTTGCCGTTTTCATGAATGGTCTTCCTAAAATGATTGGAGCTTTGCTGGACCTTGTTTCTCCCTCCATGTCAAGAATGTAAAAATCTGCAAGAAAAATTAAATCGTTAACTTGAACAAGGACATCTTCGACTATGCCGGCAGGGCGGGTGTTACTCATGTTCGCCAACTGAATGATTAAACCTGTAGGCTGCAAAGGACCAAGACAAAGGTTATTATAAACAGAAGTAGGCATAACATTAATGCTCGCTCCTAAATCAAGCATGCAGTCATCGAATTTACTATTTCCGATGGTACAAGGGATAGCAAAAGTTCCCGGGTCCTTGCACTTTTGTGGCAAGACCGGAATAGTGAGGGCTGAAACATTCCCTTCGCCCGTAAATTTTTCAGATGAAGGTCGGGGCTGAATAAAGGAAGAAATATTCCTTCCCAAATTGACTCTCTCACTTCCCTTCATCCTCCTCTTGTTGGTGCACAAATCCTTCAGAAACTTAGCATACTTAGGAACCTGCTTAATCACATCAAGTAACGGGATGTTTACCGCAACTTTTCGGAAAACATCTAATATCTCTCTTTCTTTGTCTCCCTCCTCAATTCTCTTATTTTTCAGAACTCTATGTGGGAAGGGGACTGGTGGTACGTGCTCTTTTTCTTTAATTTTTTCAGTTTCGACCACAACAGAAGAAGGAGAAGGAGGTTCAGCAGACAATTCAGAAGTAGGAAGTTCAGAAGTTACCTCAATGATTTTTTTATTTTTTTCAGGGGCTGATTCTGTAACTTTTCCGGATCTCAAAGAAATTGCACTCACATTAGCATTAGGACCATTTGGATTGATAACTGTTTGGGCTGGAAGTTGGTTCGACCCTTGGGCTTGCATGTTATTCATTTGAGTAGCAAGTTGTCCCATCTGCGTGTTCAAGTTCTGGATGCTAGCATCGGTCCTTTGTTGGAACTGAAGGTTGTTGACGGCCATTTGTTTAACAAGTTCCTCTAAAGAAGGTCCGGAAGGTGTAGGGGCAGCCGCTTGAGGTGGGTTAGGTTGTTGGCTCGTTTGTGAGTTTCCATATCGGAGGTTTGGATGGTTCCTCCAACTCGGGTGGTACTTATTAGTGGACAGGTCGGGAATGTTGTACCGGTTCTGGTTGTTACTTTGGTTGTAAAGGGCTGCAGCATAAGCTGGAGGTAACTCAGTAGGCTTATCATCTTGCAAAATAGGACATGTATCAGTAGGATGATCAGAAGAGGTACAAATGCCACATAACCTTGGTGGTGTTTGAAGTTGTTGGGTTGCTTGAGCCTTACCTACGACTATCATCTGCTGCACTAAATCCTTCAGTTCATTCATTTTATTTTCGAAGGCTTTGTCGGAGTGAGAAACATGAGAGGATACATGAATTTCGTTCACACCCTTTATTTGGACAGAATTATTTCTTGTGGTGAACTGTTGGGAATTTAGTGACATATTCTCAATTAGAGCCTTGGCAGCAGTCGGAGTTTTATCGACAAGTGCTCCACCACTAGCAGCATCAAGAATGTTCCTATCCATCGGTAACAATCCCTCATAAAAGTACTGGATGAGTAGCTGCTCGGTGATCTGGTGCTGAGGGCAGCTGGATACCAACTGTTTAAACCTCTCCCAATATTCGGCCAAAGACTCATTACCCTGTCTAATACCACATATCTCTTTTCTTATCGAGGCAGCTCTGGAGGCAGGAAAGTATCTCTCAAGGAACACTTTTTTCAGAGCATTCCAGTTTGCAATTGAATTTGGCTCGAGGGAATATATCCAATCCTTTGCTGCACCCTGCAATGAAAAAGGAAAAGCTCGAAGTTTGATATGATCTTCAGTGATCCCTTCAGGCTTCAGTGGCGTAGAACACACCACTTGAAATTCTTTCAGATGTTTGTGAGGATCTTCACCTGCAAGACCACTAAACTTGGGCAACAAATGGATTAAACCTGATTTTAACTCAAAAGGAACAGCATCAGCAGCATACTCAATACACAAACCGTTGTAATTCACATCAGGTGCAGCTAACTGCCTTAAGGTTCTATTATCAGCCATTGCAAACTCAAGCTCAGAATCCGAAGCAAACAAGTTATGCAAATAGTCAGACTCAGAATCAGACTCAATTGTGGGTGGTGAACTATTGGTAGCCTGGACTGTTCTACGTTGTGTGTGCAAAGTTCTCTCTATTTCAGGATCAAAAGCAACAATTTCAGAACAGCGAGACCTAGTAGCCAGGACTAACGGAACAGCAATGCAGCAACAGCAACAATAGTGAAAATTCCAACAATGTCCTAAAAAACAAACACAAAGAAAGAAATCGATCAAAAATAATTCAAAAAAATAAACTGACACCGAAATTAATTTAATGACTTAAAAATATAATTTTGAGATTTTTTTCGGAATTTTCTAAAACTATCAAAACAGAAAAAAAAATCATAAAAAATAGAAAAATAAGGAATTTCGATTTTTTAGGGTGTCGTCCATTATTTATTTCATAAATAGAGGCTTTTGATTACTGATTTTTTCCTAATGAATCGACAAAAAATCGGAATAATCTGAGACAATTTGTTTAAAAACAATTTTTTTTTATCCCAAACCGCAAAAAGACCAATACGCAAGTTGGACGAAACTGCGAGGAAACTAGGACCTATACGCTTAGACACTAAACCTATGACTCTAAAAACGATTAAAAGAAACAAGAATCCCCGGCAACGGCGCCAATTTGATCCGCGGTCGCTCGCGGATCAAAAACGAGTGGTTTTTGTAAATATGTAATATAGCGACAATGACTCGAAATATCGTCTCTCAAGGATTCTTGTGGGAAAATCAATAACAGTAATAAAATAAGGGGGGGGGGGGTTTGGTTTAGGTTTCCGATAAAGAAAAAGCACTTAAAAGAATTGATTACTGAAATAAGTTGTTGTGAAATAAGCGATTAAAGTAACGGATCCACTGCCTCAGTTCTTACTAATCATCGACCGATGAAAATACAATTTCCCAAACGGGACTTCTATCCTATTTGATGAAAAAACCAGTCAACAAGCGTGGAAGATTTTATGAGAACATGTTCCTATTGCCGGATTAAATACGGTAAATGATAGAGCAAATTAACAGTTAAGCAGAGTTAATCTACGATTAAAATTAGGAACACAGATCACTTAAATTAAATCAAATACACTATATGATAATTGAATTAAGCAAACAACAATCACATGATATAATTGAAAGGAATAGAAATTAAATTGTAATTATCATAACAATCTCAAAGTTTGAAATCTGAGTACAGTGAATCCGTCCAAAGAGGATTAGTTCTCCATGAGTTTTCAAGCTTCAACAATATTTTTTTGCGTGAATAGTCCCCCCTGAACAGTACACACGTTCTCCTTAAAAAGATAAAAAATGGATCCGGTTCAAAACCCAACTGGGTCGAAAATATAACCCAGGCCCACAACATGACCCAACACTAAAATAAAATTCTAATGTTGTAACTTGAAACGAAATTCTGGAATTTTGAGCTCCGCATCTGACTTCGTCTCCAACACGAAAGTCGTAGCTCTCTCTCTTAGCTTTCCGGTGATTTTTAGAACGCCTCAAACGGATTTCCGGAACTCCAGTTATGATCGTTTCCGCGCAGACTGCTAAAGCTGAAAATTAAGTGCGAAAATTAAATTAAACTAAAAATAAAATAAAATATGAAAACATAATAAAATATAAAAATAAACAAAATAAAATAAAGAAATGCCTAAGTAAAAAGTAGGAGAATTGTGCATAAATATGCACTTATCATAGGCATTGTTCTTGCAGGTTGGGGTTCAATGATAGGACCAGTGACTTCTGAAACGACTGTTGTTTTAGTTTCCAACTTAGCCTTAATGACTTTTAGTATCTCCATGACTTGACCCATGTTTCCTCGTAGGTCCTCAAGTTCTAAGCTTAATCTTTCTAATTCTTGCTCTTGATATGCCATTCTTTGAAGAGCGTTGGCTCTGGTGTTGTAGTGGTGTTAGGGACTCAGTGTGGAACTGGAAGAAGACACAAAATGAGTTTTTGTTTGAAGAATGACATGGATGCATGTATGGGCATATTTATGGATGCATTTGTGCAAATCTCTTAGTTATCTTTGTTATTTATTTCAGTAATATTAGAACATATTGTTTGCAATATTTTGAATAAGAATAAGAGCATAATAATTGAGACCTAAAATAACAACTTTCATTAATTTAAATTCAAATAGAAAGTGATTTAACTTCAAGTACAAATGATTCAAATTCAAATACAAATGATTCAAATATAAGTAATTTAATTTCAAGTACAAGTGAACTTAAGCTCCATATCAACCCTTTTGATTGTAGCAAGATCTGTGGTGAGCTCCTTAACCATTTTCTTGCAAAACTTGACAAAATTAAAAACTTGGGGAGGTGTGTTCTTTGGACACATACACAAATCAGCTTCTTGGAGTTTTTCTGGAAGTTCCAACATGTTAAGGTTATCAAATCTAGCCAAGTTGAGGAACTTGCAATTCCATTCAACATAGAGGTCTTGGAGTTTCTTGATGACACACTGATCTTCACCTATGGCCGCTCTAGCCTCTCTATACATCCTCCTCCAATACGCACAATCATTCTTTAAGAGCAAGTACGCCATATCACCTTTTTGGATCTCCAAAACTGCAAACCTCCTATTAGCTTCTTCCAACTAGTACTCGAGGCGGTGACAATTTCTTTCATTTTTTTCTTTCTGGAGGATCTCACGAGACAACTTATCTTTGCACTTCTTGTGAGTGTCCTTAAGTTCACGGATCCATGCTTCAAATTCGAGCTTAATTCCCTTCTTTTCCATAAGAGACCTATCCAAAATCCCTCATAACTCATGAGTTTTATATTCATCTTTCTTAAGCTCTTCCTTTTTAGTCTGGATCACTGGTGTATAATCTATAAGGATATGATTAAGATCATCCTTCTGGTCTTCTAATAACTTGGTTCTCTTGTTACTATCCTTAAGTTCCTTGGCTTTCCTATTACGTTCATCCTTTAAATTTGGATTTTCCAAGACAACTCGGTTCATCTTAATCCGTAACTCAGTATTCTCAAATTCGATCTCTTTAACCTTAGTATTAAGTTTCTCTATGTCCTCAGGAAGTATAGGTTTTGGCTCAGGAACTTTAGGGAAAGCTGATGCATCAAAGATGAATGGAAAATGTAATACTTCAATTCTCTCTTTCACCCATCGAGTGTAAGTTTCTTTGACAAGAGTGTTCCTTTTTCCGAATTCTTTACCCTTTATAACAATCTTCAACCAAGCTTTTCAGATCATTCTTACATCAGGATTACTTGCTTGGATGTCAAATAGCACAAATGGTTATACATCTTTTGCTTCAGGAGGACCATTCATGGAGTATCCGTGTTGCATTAGAGATAACATAAGGTTATAATTGATGCAACCCTTAGTTTGTAACAACGAAACATTAGTAAATTCCCCATATTTGACAATGATGTCTAGGGTTTCCCATTCTCTGACATACCATCTGATGGAACTTGCAGTGAGAGAAGCTAGTCTTTGAGGATATTTAAGCTCTTTCGCTACAAAAGAGCCTTTTTTGGACATCTGTTGCATGAACCAAGTATAAAGCAAATGAGAACAACATAACAAAGTTCCACCGCTCTTTTCATGTCGAGCGTGAAGGGCATGGTAAATGTCAGCTAAGAGAAATGTGACAAGATTTCCATAGAGAAAGACTTATATGGCTACATGATCCACAAATTTTTCAATGTTTGGGAAAATCACAATCCCATGGATCAACAGAGCCAACACAACATATAATTCCTTCCAATTTCCTTCTTTCTTGAATTTTAGAGATAATTCTTCCAAGAACCTCATGGAAAAACCTTTGAAACCCCCTTTCTCGACCCACTTTGCTAGAACAGTTGGGACATCGATACTTAGGGCTAAGGCTAACTTCTTTTGGCCCACTTCCTCTTCAAGCTTTGGAAATGGATTGAAATATTTCAACTTTAGACCCACAATTCTCTCAACTTCTTCCAAAGTAGAAGCTAGTTGGAAATCAACAAATGTGAAACAACATAGAGGCAGATAATAAAATCATGCCAAAGAGCTGATAATCCCATAGTCAACTTTCTTAGTCAGAAGGCTCAAAATTTTCCCATAGTCTTTCCCGAAGTCATCACGCTTATTGTGAGTCAAATCAGAGATCAATCCTTGCAGACTGTGAAGCTTAGTTTCCTTGTACTTAAGTGAGAAAGTGTTTCTTCTTGGAGTTGTCATTTTCAAGTTCTCAATTCCTTAAACAAATATGAGACAACTAAGAGTTTGATTTTTGTGATGCTGATGCAATGTATATGGATGAATGTGATACATATTTTTTGTATAAGTTCAAAATGCTCGAGGTATAGATAAATTTGATTGCCTCATATAGAACAAGGTTCTCACCAGGTATGGTCTAGGGTTTCAAAAAATTTCCTAGAGTCATGGATCCATTAGATTGTTTTCTACCTGTGGCAACTTACTTGTCGGGCATCAACTTCATCCAAAGAATCTACTCTAAGTGAGGTTCTCGTGTCGACCCAACGATAAATTCATCTCACGGACCCACACTACACAATCATATTTCCTAATTGGCCAAAGGATTAAGGTTCTACAAATGGTCCTTCGAGTCATGGATCCTAATGAAAATATTGAAGCTTATGGTAACTTACTTGTTGGGCGACAACATCCTCCCAAGAATCTACTCTAAGTAAGGTTCTCACACTGACCCAACGAGAAAATCATCTTGCGGACCCGCACTACTCAACCTCGTCCTATCTGATGTTTTTACTTGAGACTCAGGTAAAAAGTCTTTCCCACAAGGTTTCCAATCAGCGTATCAAAGTACCAAAGCATAATGGAACCAATACAATAGATTATATCAATATGACAATAAATATAGCAAAAGAAATAAAGAAAATCCATACAAGTAAACAAACAAAGGCACACAAACGACCTAACTAGGCTTGACTCACTTAGGGAAATTTCTTTCCCAAGTAGAGTCGCCATCTGTCGCACCTCGAAAAATGAGAACACGACTTAGCGAAGCACAACCGCACACTCGCATGATGGACTAAACAGAGTTGCCACCAAACTCTTTTTATTCCTAAAAAGGAAAAGGGAAATATCGATAAAATCCAAGAAATAACGACAATGATTATGGTCGTCACAACCAAATCAGGGTTCGGGAGTCGATTACGCAAGAGGAAGGTATTAACACCCCTCACGTTCGTTGTACTCAATGAGAACCATTAGGTTAGTTGTGAGCGTTAGTATTAGCTTAGAAATGTTAGGCTTTCTCGAGTTATTATGAGGGAAAAAAGAATGGAAAAGAGAAAATGCTTTTTGAATTTTTGCAACAGAGGGGGCTAAACCTAAGTTTTTTATTAATGAGCCTGACAAGATCTCACAATCTTGCTCCTACGTATCTCAATAAAGAACTAAAGGCACACGTAGTTCTAGATAGAAAATGTTTGTTTGTTGGTCAACTTTAGCGAAAGCTATCTTATATTAATCGACAAGAAACATTGCTTTATCCAAAACAGATGAGGAGTGGACGTATACAACACATCAAATGGATTTACAAATCAACATTCGGAAAAACGTCACTTATCTCAACTCAACAGTTGTGGATGAAGCATTGCTTTGCATCATCTAAAGACAAGATGTCTTTAATTTATGAAAAGGTTTTTCTGATCAACTGCAAAACTTCAAAAAAGAATTTGATTGGTTGGATGTATTTTTGGGCTTGAAAGACGAGTATTTATAACTTGCAAGCTCTTACAACTTGGGTCTAATACTCGGGATTATGTATGGACCTTTCACTCAGGTAATCTTTTTCTCAATTTTATTAATAAAAGGGTTTGAATATTTACAAGTGTTTTAGAGGGAATACGGACACTTATGGCTTGCAAGCTCTTACAACTTGGGCCTAACATTCAGGATTACGACTGAACCTTTCACCCTGTTAATATTTTTCTTCCAATTTTAATTAAGAAAATGTCTTGAAATTAAATTAAAATGATTAATGTACAAAGGTTCGAAATTATTAAAAGTTGGGTTGATATTGCTTAAAAGCTCATTGTAAGAAGGCCCAAGAGAAAACCGAATGAAGGAAAAAACAACAACAAGTTATACTTACAACACACTTAAAAAATTAAATCGAAAGGAGTAAAATCAACAAGTAAGCAAAGTAATCATCCATCGGCTGTCTTTTAAAGATGCAAAAAAAAAAGGAACTCAACTAGGAAATGTGAAGAAAAAGTGTTGTTTTTAGTTGTCATCCTTGGATCAAAACCAATTATAGCCAACTTCAAGTGCTCTCTAAGGGAAGACCAGAAAGCACGTGCTAGAGGACTGGAACAATGTTGCGCAAATCCTTTAAATACCATGGTGTTATCAAAGTAATATACATGACATCTGAGGATTGTGCAATAGCTGGTTGTAATGATATATTCAATAAAGATTTAACAGTCGACAAGTTTCAGCATTTTCCATAGTCCGGTGAACCAATACCATCAAATAAAAAATGCATAACTGAACAAATTGCTCGCCCCATATCCCTTAAGCGGCAGAATATTTTGAACTCACCAGGCAGCCACGGTTTTCATTTTCCTTATCTTCGGATATGCTACACAATTTTAAGGATGAAATGCTATGTAATGATGATTACTATATGCATAATACAAGTGTAGGTTGGGCTTTGTAGGATGCCAAGCAAAATTAGGCTTTCAAGAGATATGCCAAGCAAGTTAGGATTTGGAGATGTGCCAAGAAAGTTACACATTGTACCTTGGTTTATGATCTAATTCCATTGAAATCCAAAAAACTTATGCAAACTTAATACTTTGATTTCATCTTATTTTTCTTTGATATTTCTTCTAAGGCAAGCTTTTATCTTCATCAAAACCATACTAAGATGGATGACAAATAGAAAGATAACCATTCTTATTTGCAATTACCTGTAGAAATAACAACCACTTTCTTATAGACAAAAATCATCACACAGTTGGTGAATAAAATACAATAAACTGATAAGATTTAGTACATACAGACTTTGCAGTAGTCTTGATAAAATTGAGAGCTTTGCTGTTTTTCCTGATATATTGACATTTCAATCTTCTCATTTAATAAACAAATCAAAATGATATAAACATTTAAGTGCACAAGTGTTTTCACTAATCTTTTTTACATATGAATGAAAATTATGCAGGAAAAAGTTTCAGTCACTATTTTACTGACACTTGAAACATATGAAAAATTGTTCATGAAAGAGGTAATTTGATCAATGAAAAATTCTGCATTTTATATGGCACAACATCTTGCAAGCAATGGAAATTTTTAGAAAAATTAGAATAAAACTCGCAATGGTTTGGAAAAGGTGCTAAGAATATGTTCCATGAAAAGGTTTAACACTTATTCAAATGTTTTTAAAGTTTTGAATATGACAATCAATTGCATAGGCATGACAATTGATTGTTTGTCTTTTAACATTCAAAAAATATGCAAAATTACACAGTGTCAATTGATTTCTTGGGAATTTCAATCGATTGCTTCAGGAAAAAATTGAATCAACAATCGATTGCTTTAGTAAAGTTTTTTAAAATTCGTTTAGCAGGGATTTAGGACAATCGATTGTTGCCTCGTGTCAGTCGATTGCTCCTTTGAAAATAAGTAATTTTTGCAAGTTAAAAAATGTAACTTGAACTAATGCATGCTTAAAAGTTTATGATTAATTCTTGAGCACATAAACCTTATAACAACTAAATTGCACACTGCACCTTGGTTTATGATCCAATTTCATATAAATCTAAAAAACTTCTGTTAACTTGATACTTTGATTCCATTTTTTTCTTCTTTGATCTTTCTTCTAAGATAAGCTAAAACAGATGAACACATTTTATTCACAATCTCTCCCTTTTTTATAATGACAAAACACATTGATGTGAATTTTTTGTTTGACTTTTGATTTCTCCCCTTATCTTGTATATCTCCTCCTATCTTGCATATTTCCCATATCTTTTGAAATATTTTCCTATGATGTTTTTGGTATCCTGAAAAATAACAAAAACAATCATCTCTCCTCTCCCCCATTTTCACATTATTAAAAATAAAAAGAGTAAAATTCGAAGGAGTATAATACTATAAGGTAAATTATACACTAGATATAAATATACTTATCTTCTTTACAATACTAGCATATAAAGTCAAAGTTGATATCAATGTTGATGCTTCTGCAAAATATCTTTCTTTTAATGAAAGTTTCAAAACTACCATATCATATGATCTTGTATCTTGAAAGATCAATCTTGATTTGTCAATACTAGCATATAATCTTCAACTACCTATAAAATAATTAATAGTGCTTATGTATCCAATATTCTTTAGATCCTCTTGGGTTAGATCCATTCCTCACCCATACACACTCACCATAAGAAATACTATAATTTCTTATGTAGCAAGTAATAGAAGTATGAACTTTTGTATTAAAATAAAAATAAGTATATCTACAAACATGATTCATATTATTGACATAAAGTTATTTCTATCATAAGGCATTTTGAACTTTCATTGATTCCTTATTGTTGAATTTGCTTGTAGCATTTACAAATTTAGTTTGACTTGTACTAGCTATGTACAATTTAGAAAAATCAAGTCCATATTTATTACTTAAATGTATTTGACCCATTTTCTAAACCAATTTGACATTTTTCATATTTCACGATCACTTGGTTTAGTTCAACAATTTTATATTCATGATCTTGACATTCATTGCATGTAGAATTTTCTACTTCTTCTAATTACCATTTTGTGTCATTAGCCATATTTTATAATTTTAAAATAATTTTATTTTGATTTGAACATTGTCTATAAAGTTTCAAAAATTCTTCATGTAATTCATTAATAGAATTTTGTAATTCAACGTATGAAGGTCTATCATCAATTTTAAAATCACTAATCTCATGTTTTTCATCACTTGAATAATGTGATGTCATAAATGCCTTCCTTGTATGATCTCCATCTGAAGATGAACTTATTTCATTCTCATACCATGTTACATATGTTTTCTTTGGCCTTTTGTCCTTCTTGCTTTTGAATTTATTCTTCTTTTCAAGTGTAGGGCATTCACTCTTGACATGTGCTATTTTTCTACATTCAAAGCATGTAACCTCCTTATTGGTGCTTCTTTCTGAATGATCTCCTTTTTTATTTCTTTTCGCAAGTACTTTTCAAACCTTTTGATATGATCATCATCTTCATCATTAGTGGAATTATCCTCTTGATTTCTATCATGATTTTATGATTAATTTTTTAGCACATAAACCTTATAACAACTAAATTGCACATTGCACCTTAGTTTATGATCCAATTCTATTGAAATCTTAAAAATTTATGCCAAATTTGATACTTTGATTCCATTTATTTTTCTTCTTTGATCTTTCTTCTAAGATAAACTAAAAAGAATGAATATATTTTTTTCACAATCTCCCCTTTTTTTTATAATGACAAAACACATTGATGAAAAATTTTTGTTTGACTTTTGATTTCTCCCCCTATCTTATATATCTTCCCCTATCTTTTATCACTACTAGAATAAGTCATTTTAGCCTCCTAGTTTAGAGTCGGCCACCGACACGGACACTATTAGTGTCGGCTAAGCCTACACTAACGGACTCTATCTAGGTACATCTTTTAAGACAAGTTATTTTTTTTATCAGTGTCGGCAAAACCGACACTACTTGTTATGTTACCTTTGAAGAATGTTTGATTAATTTATTTAGAGTCAGTGAGACCGACTCTATCTAGTAGCATTATTTTTTAATTAGTATTTATTTACTTAGAGTCCGCTGAGCCGACTCTATTCTTATAACATATACATTTTCCATTTATTTATCTATAATATATATATATATATATTTAAGGTTTAAGTATTTTATTTATTAATTAGAGTCCGCTTGGCGGACTCTATGTAATTTTCTATTTCGGACCAAAAATTGCGCGACAGCTTATTTCCCTCTTTCCTTTTCCCTCGTCATTTTTCACTCTCCCTCCATTTCATTTCACAAAACGAAAACCCTAATTCCATGCTAAATCGTGAATCCCTTTTTTCCCTATTTCGTAAACCGATTCGTGAATCCCTAATCCGTGAATCCATTGAAGAATCCCTAATTCAAAATCCCTCGTTAAAGGGTTTCTGAATCATCAAAGGTAATGCATATTCATCTCAAGTGATTTCCATGGAGTTTTGGTTTAATGAGTATGAGATAGTCATATGTTTTATGTTTTCTGAATGTAGGTTTTCCAGAACTATCGGCTTTGTGGATGCTGGAATCAACTTTTCTTTGCAAGTTTAGTATTGTTTCCAAATATGTTTAAAGTCTCCTTTAAGTCTGAAACTACAAAAATCAAATTATTTGCTAATTGGTTTTCTGAATGTAGGTTTTCAAGAATGCTCATCTTACTTAGTGGAGGCAGTAAGCAGTTGTTGAATGCAGGTTAATTTGGAACCGAAGCACTATATCATCCGGGATTTTGCAAAGACAACTCTTTCTCAAGGTTAGTCATCCCTATGTTAATTTGGAACCAGACTAAACTGTTAGTGTTTGCAATAGTTAGTGTTTGCATCAGTTAGTATTTCTCAAGGTTGGGGTTATAATTTATTTTGAAGGAAATGTTTTTTCTGGACTCAAATTTATTAACTGTTTGCATCAGTAGTGAAAGCTGTGTTTGTGAAAGCTGTATAGTTTCTATGATACTCCTGTTATGAACATATGTGTGGTGTTAAATGTGATTTTGATTGCTCTGCTATATAGTTTCTACCTGTGTTTGTGAAAGCTGTATAGTTTCTACTTGTATCTTATAAGCATCACTTATTTTAAACTAAGTAAATTAAATCCAAGATTTTGAATATAAATAAATGGAAAATATAATTTATGTAATAACCAAAATACTTTTAAATGTTTAAAATTTGTTGCAACATATGCATTGTGTGATGAGGTTCAGGGTTGCTTGAAAGATGTATCATGAAGTGTGTATTTGTTGATTTCCGGAACATGTCGTGTAAGATTCATTGCTAGTAGAGACATGAAAAATCTAATGAAAAATGTAAAATAAGTGTAACGGTTTCAAAAACAGATAACTCATACCAATAAAGATATGTCCTCATAGTCATGTTGCTATAACATTGGCAATTACAATAAAAAACAGACAATCATAACATGATGTATTTAATCAATTAAAGCAGCAAACTCTGATTGAATATGTTAAATGTTGTTTCAGAAGTAATCCAAAAACTGGGCAATATATAACTAAGTTATGGCAAGTATTTCTTCATAGTCATTGCCCTCTAACTTTTTTGCAGGTACAACCAAAAATAGATAATCATAAGCGTATGTTCTAATCATAAAACTTGGGCAATATATTATATGGTATGTTCTAATCATAAGCGTATGTTCATATCAAAAACCATTGTTTCAATATGTTATATGGTATTATAGAAGTAATCTAAAACTTGGGCAATATATAACTAACTTATGGCAAGTATGTTTAAGAAAATTATAGTGCTGCTGTACCAAGGTTATTAAACTTAGAAACTATTGTAGTGCTGCTGTACGATGAAGGTTATTAAACTTAGAAACTATTGTAGTGCTGTTGTACCAAGGTTATAGTGCTGCTGTACCAAGGTTATTAAACTTAGAAACTATTGTAGTGCTGCTGTACCAAGGTTATATAACTAACTTGGGCAATATATTATACGATGAAGAGGTAACATGGTATGTATCGTTGGGTAGCTTTGCAGAACTTGTAGTGCTGCTGTACCAAGGTTATTAAACTTAGAAACTATTGTTGCAAAAATAATGGTGTCATACAACATAAATCCACTATAATGAGAAGACTAACTCTATTGGAATAAAAGGTCTAGCAAAATTTAAAACGGGGCTGCGTCCGACATCTTGAGTTGCGTAAAGCCAGCCTAAAGCTTCTTGAAAATCACAAGACAGCCTAAAGCCAATCCACACTATAGGCTTCCCGATCCAACCTTTTCTCTGTTAACTGCCTACCTGTCAATTGATCTATCGCGTATCCGTCATGTTGTGAATAAATTTGTGTCGGTTACCTATGTCTTTATGTCGGAGTGTTGGTTTTTTTCTCAGAATAAGTGTTGGATCTTTTATCTTTGGAATAACATTGTAAATAATCATAATCTATTTTGTTTCTTCTTTTTGCACTGTACGGCTCTGTTTGCGTAGACGGTTTGGTTATAGTTACCGTTAGTTTTTGTCGGCACCGTTAACTCTAATTGTTATAAGAGAATTGTTTGATTATGGTTACCACTTGTTTAAACTCATAGTTCGAGCTAAGTGTATGATTTACAAATTTTTGAACTTTATTTTGATTTCGAACACGCATTGGCTATGTTGTGTTTTTCTCTTTTCGGTTTCCCTTGGATTGCGAATTGGTTATGTTGTAAATGAAATTCTAGCATCGGGATATAACCTTTCACCTTTGTGGCATTTGATTCGCATATATTTTGTTTATATTTCGAATTAAGTTCTATTCTGTTGTTGTGATCACTGTCCCAGTGTTGTGTTTTTTTCTGGTTTCGAGGCGGTTGCTTTGTGTATCGGCTACCTTATGCGTTTTGGTTGCGTATGTTTGTAGGTAGAAGTTTTGTTTTGGTTTGTATGTTGATTTGTGTTGGCATGGTAATAATTTGGTACTACTGTACATGACAGTCTATATAGTGACTACATACTGCAAGTTGTTAGTTATTTCCATTAACATGTAGTTTTGGTTCGGTTTACATTAAAAAATAAACTAAGAATTAAGGCTTACATTGTTTTAGTTAGATTTCAGGAAGTGAGTACAATAGCTTATTGGATTTGTTAAAATATACAGCAGTTTAATAGATTTATAAATCTGTGCAGCAATTTTGTTTACGGTCTGAAATAATAATGTACAATAGTATTAAAATTTGGTATGTTCGTCATGTTTAATTTTTGAACCACTGAAAATAAAATAAAAATCCCTTGGAATGCATGTATTCTATTCTCTCCTAATACCCATTAGGAAGTTATCTGATTTTCTCCTAATACCCATTAGGAACTTATTAGCCATTCATTTTTGTCTAATATATGTTTTAATTTTCAGTGGTTGACGAGTTAATTGTTTACCTTATAGAAAATGGATCGTACTTGGATGTGCGATAGAGTATATTCCAATAGACACGGATTGAAAGAAGAGTATGTTCGCGGGGTTAAAGACTTCGTAAAGAGGGCTTTGAAACAACCTATTTGTAAATCTGAGGGAGGGATAAGGTGTCCGTGTATAAATTGCAAGTGTCTCAAGATAAGAACACCAACTAATGTTAGACTTCACTTGTATCGAGATGGATTTCAACCAGACTATTGGATTTGGACTCAACATGGAGAAGTAGAGCTCAATGTTAATACAAGGAATGATTCAAATAGTAGTGAGCATGTGCATCATGATGACCAAATTGAGGCAATGAATCAGATGGTGTATGATGCTTTTAGGCCTTATGGAGTATTCTTTCACGTGAATGATAACATAGAAGTTGAGGAATATACGGAGGATGAGTTTCCCAACGAAGATGCCAAACGATTTTATGACAAATTGATATCTTTCAACAAGCCCATTTATGAGGGAGCTACCCAATCAATATTATCAATATCTACTCAACTTCTTGAAATTAGGTCTAATTGGCATGTACCACAAAAAGGTTTAGATTTTGTTGCACAAATGCTTAAAAGTGTATGTCCAGTTCAAAAATGCTTGCCCGAGAACTATTACCAAGCAACACAGTTGGTATCTAAGTTAGGGCTAAAGGTTGAGAAGATTGATTGTTGTAAGAATGGTTGTATGTTATATTACAAGGATGATAGCAATCTATCAGAGTGCAAATTTTGTAATGCTCCTAGGTTCATTCCTCGCAAGACTGGCATGGGAAAGTACAAAGATATCCCAGTGAAGAGAATGTTCTACTTCCCAATCATTCCCAGATTACAAAGATTGTATGCATCAACTGAGTCGGCAAGTGAAATGAGATGGCATCACATGAACAAAAATAGTTCCAACATCCTTCGCCACCCGTCAGATGGAAAAGCATGGAAACATTTTGATAGTGTATATCCTGACTTTTCTAGGGAACCCAGAAATGTAAGGTTGGGTCTGTGTTCAGATGGTTTTACTCCTTACATTCAAGCGTCTGCTTCTCCATACTCATGTTGGCCAATAATAGTTACTCCGTATAATCTCCCCCCTGAAATGTGCATGACCAAACCATACTTGTTTTTGGCATGCCTCATACCCGGACCTAAAAACCCTAAATTAAAGATAGATGTCTACTTGCAACCATTGATTGATGATCTACATCGATTGTGGTCCAATGGAATATTGACCTATGATATATCTACAAAACAAAACTTCATCATGAAAGTCTGCTTGATGTGGACAATTAATGATTTTCCAGCCTATGGTATGTTATCTGGATGGGGAACACAAGGTAAATTGGCATGCCCTCATTGTATGGAACACACTGATGCTTTCACCTTGAAAAGTGGCCATAAGAATTCCTGGTTTGACTGTCATCGTCGTTTCTTGCCATCTAATCACTCCTTCAGAAGGAGTAAAAGAAGTTTCCTAAAAAATAGGGTTGTGACCAATGAGCCACCTCCCATTTCCACATGGAAAGATATATGGGCGGTAATAAGTAATTTTCCAAAAGTTACTGAAATTGGATGGGAGGCGAAATGGAAAGAATTTGAAGGGTATGGAGTGGATCACAATTGGAAAAAGCGAAGTATTTTTTGGGATCTCCCATATTGGAAGGATAACTTGTTAAGGCATAACCTCGATGTGATGCACATAGAAAAAAACGTCTTCGATAATATATTTAATACTGTCATGAATGTTAAGGATAAAACAAAGGATAATGAAAAGGCAAGAGAAGACTTGGCTAAATTATGCTTTCGCGGGGACTTGGAGCTCCAACCCTTAGAAAACGGAAAGAATGGTAAACCAAAGGCTAGTTACACTCTAACCAAATCTGAAGCCAAGTTGGTTTGTAAATGGCTTAAGGAATTGAGAATGCCAGATGGCTATGCTTCAAACCTCAGTAGGTGTGCCAATGTAGAAAAGGGTACGGTGCATGGGATGAAGAGCCATGATTGTCATGTTTTCATGGAATGTTTACTCCCAATTGCATTCCATTCATTGCCAGATTTGGTTTGGAAACCATTAACTGAGCTAAGTCGATTCTTTAAAGATCTTTGTTGCAATACATTGAGGATGGACGACTTAATTAAGTTGGATGAGAATATTCCAATTATCATATGCAAGTTGGAAAGGATTTTTCCACCAGGTTTCTTTGACTCAATGGAGCATCTTCCAATCCATCTTGCCAAAGAAGCAATTCTAGGTGGTCCAGTACAGTACCGATGGATGTATCCATTCGAAAGGTAATTGTTGTGGTTGATTTTATTAAGTTATTGCATGTTTATCATAAATTAATAAACGTGGAATGATTGAATGTGCAGATTTATGGGAGTCTCAAAGAGGGCAGTGACAAATAAGGCTAGAGTTGAAGGTTCCATATGCAGTGATTATATACATCGCGAGACAAATTACTTTTGCTCTCATTATTTCAACTCTTTCCGTTTGTTGCCAACCATAAATCTTAGTAACAAACCTCATTTAGACAATGATGACATTCTACCTACAATGTCCATTCTACAAAGTGGCGGTCGACCAAGTGGGAAGTCACGAAAATATTTTCTATCTGATAAGGAATGGAAGTCTTCACATGTGCATGTCTTGATAAATTGTGATGAGGTTAAACCATATCTTGAGTAAGTGTGCATCATAATATATTCAATCAAATTATTGATGCATATCATAATAGATATTTACTTATGAATCGTGTGATTTATTTCAGCATATTCTTAGAGAACCACTCTCTAGATATAGAAGATTCATCTGGGCGCATACATATAGAGTTTCCCATATGGCTGAAGAAATATGTAAATGAGGAGACAAATGGAGTTACTAACCAAGATATAATTGCCTTGTCTCGCAGTCCTGCATCAATGGCCATATCATGGAACATGTATTTTATCAATGGGTACAAGTTTCATACTGAAGAATGGAGCAAAGGTAGAAAAACTAGCAATTGTGGTGTGCACGTGAAAGGTCTTGCAGAAGGAGGAAATACTGATTTTTATGGAATAATCAAACATATCTTTGAGCTAGATTACTTTGGTCTGAAGCATAAGATTCCAGTTTTTTATTGTGAATGGTTTGATCCAACAAGGAATACGGGCACAAAGGTTCACCCACAATATAAAGGAATTTATGATGAAGAAATTTGACACTTCAACTTTTGTATCACATTCTCATCATTATGATGACGATTTGGATGATCAATCATTAGATGAAGATTGATCTTGTACTTTTAGTAGAACGAATTAATCTCGGATGTGATTACTTTTTGTGTATGTTTTTTGAAAGTTAATGTGGGTAGAACTTTTGTAGTTTCTTTCACGAATGTTTAAAATTGTTTCCAAATGTTTTACCATAAATATGATATTGTTCGGTTGATGGAGTGGATTGAAAAAATTTGTTCGAGTGAGGTTGTCATGTTGCAACCCGACTCTAAACATCTTTATTGTCCTTTTTTGTTGACTTTAGAGTCGGTCTATGCAAGGCTAAATATTATTATAGACTTTTCTATGTTGACTTTAGAGTCGGTGCTACGGACGCTATCTGTTTTTTTCTTGAGTTTTATAAATTGACCTCAATGCCAGTCGATCGATGCATACAAAAAAGTTGACTTTTTTTGTTGACTTTAGAGTCGGACAGGCCAACGCTAAACATAATATTGACTTTTCATGGTTTTGAAACAATATAGCGTCGGTCCCATTAGTGTCCGCGTTAGCCTCCGTTTCACCGAGGCTACGTAGCCTCGGTGTATCTTTAGCCGACGTTACACAGTAGCTTCGCAACTTTTATTCAAGGCCCGACACCGACGCTAAACCGACGCTAACCACACATTAGTGTCTGTTTTTTCACCTTTAGCGTCTGAAAGTGGCCGACGCTAATAACTGTTTTTCTAGTAGTGTATAATATTTTCCTATGATGTCTCTGGTATCCTGAAAAATAATAAAAACAATTATCTCTCTTCTCCCCCTTTTTCATATTATTAAAAAAAAGAGTAAAATCTAAAGGAGTATAATAATATAAGATAAATTATACATTAGATATAAATATATTTATCTTCTTCATAATACTAGCATATAAAGTCAAAGTTGATATCAACGTTGATGTTTCTTCAAGTATATATTTTTTAATAAATTTTTTAAAACTAGCATAATATATGATCTTATATGATCTTGTATCTTGAAATAAACTAAAAATTAAATAAGTTAAAATAAAATAAAGAAGTATAAAATATTTCCGTAAACTAATGTAGATGTGTAGTTTCACCAATTTCAATCAAGTTAACATAAAGTAAAAAATAAATGGTAAATAGTTGGTACGTAAAAACAATAAAGTGGAGATTTTAAAAAAATATAGGAGTTGAGAGATAAGTGTAATGTGTGAGATACAATTTTTCTCTTATATCTATGCTTGTTATACTTTTAAATATTTAAACATTTTATTGTTTCGTGCTGTTAACATGAGAACTTCTGAATTCATCATTTTCAAATTTCAAAGCCTTTGAATTAATATTGTTTTTAAAAGATATTAATTTAAATCAATGAATATATATTTTTAAATAAGAGACATGACCATTGACCACTAATTAATTACTATAATAGAATTAAAAATATGTACATGTGGACCACTTAAAAAAAAACAGTAGAGGTAGAACCTAGACTAATGTACATGCGAACCACATAAAGAAATACAATGATTAGTCAATCAAATTCAAGAAGCGCTTGATTTGATCCACACCGTCCATTATTATGGCGGGTGATAAGAAACATCAGCTAAATTTCCAAAGTTACTTAAATTTTAAAGATTCCAAAATGTACTCCCATTTAACTAATTTGATGATTGCATAGATACACATCCAAAATCACCAAGCAATGTTCAATGGCTATTTGAATAGGCATGTCAACTAATTTAGGATAGTAAATTTGAATTGTTCGATTAAAGCCGATTTTTTTTTCTATAAATGGATTTGATTAAATTGAGTGTTATTTTGATGATTATTTTAAATTTGTTGAACCCAAATAATATTTATTTTATTTATTTTTTATTAGAGAGCTGACAATTATAAAAATGTGTTTCATAATTTTTTAAGATTATTATCATTGTTATAATTTAATATTGTTGTTGTGTATTCACATGAATACAAAAATATATACTATAAAATTTTGAATGTTATTTAATTTATAGTTTAAAGTATGATAATGATTAAATTTAGAGATTAAAGGTAGTGTACTATGAGTGTAAATTATTTTTATACCATCATCCAATAGAATTATAACGTTCTGTCATGTCATATCAGTATTTAAAGTTAAACGTGTGACTTGGCGGGATACATGTCTCTCATTGGTTGACGGTGTAAAAATATTTTACATTCAGTGTATATTGAAAATGTTATCTAATAATAATAATTTTTTTTATCAATAATAAAAAATAGTTTTTTTTTTAGCTATTCTAAAATTTTGGTAGTTTTTTTTAAAAATTAAAGAATGTTTGTTAATTTTATAAAAAATGGATCATTTTTATGGGTTTATCCCAATAGATATTAAACCGATCAAACCCACTTTATTTACTCGCCAAATCAATTTAATAGAATTTGTCGAAGAGCGAAACTTTATCGGTCGATGGGCCTATAAAATGAAATTGTGATTTACATCGGATTTATGTTTTGGGGGTAGGTATAGACCCAAACTGACTGATTTGATGGGAGATAAAGACACAATAATAGACCAATATGTAGTGGATATAAAATTTCTCACACTTGTAGGAACCTTGAGGACCAATAACAAATATATGGCAGAAAAACAAACAAATAAAGACACAAAAGAACACTGATATTTTAATGTGAAAAACTCCTTAATATGAGAGTGAAACCACAAGTCGTCCAGACCAAAGAAACAATTCCACTATAATCAATTAAGGATACAAGAAACTCTTAAAGTGAATCACAAAATAGTGCTAACAAAAACAAATCATAAAACAAACTAGCTTACAAATAAGAATAAAAAAGCTAAAAAAATTACTCAAATCTGTAGCTTCAGTGCAAAGCAGATATCTCTTAACTCATACCTTGTTTTGAAATTCTGAACGGTCAAAAGTTAGGTACATGTGCTGCAAACCTGCCCTCCAAATTTGAGATCGATCTGAAGGTTAACGAATTCGGGATCCTTGACTTAGTGAGACTGAATGCACAAAAATGAGAATAAGTTTCTCTCCTCTTTTCTCCTTTGGATCCTTGTTTTCTCTCTATCTCTCTCAAGCCTAAATTGATCATCTCCAATTAAATAAGTGAGACAAATGAGTTAATAATATTTGGATATTTCTCCACATAGGAAAGGAGGCCAAACCCAATAAATCTCCTCCTCACAACTATGTGGAGGAAATTGTCAAACCGAAGATATCACAACAAGCTTCAAATTTCCCTTTTGGTAATGTTTTAGTCATCATATCTGAATCATTATCATCTGTATCGATTTTATCTAACTCTAACAACTTAGCATCCAAAACATCACATATTCAATAATATCTCACATCAATGTGTTTGAACATGTTATGAAAAGTCATATTCTTACCAAGATGAATAGCGCTTTGACTATCAACAAATAACACATATTTGTCTTGATCAAAAACAATCTCTTGCAAAAATTTCCTTAACAATAGTAACTATTTGCATGCTTCAGTAGTGACAATGAACTCACCCTCTGTAGTACTTTCGAATGATCATACTTGATATTCTTTCCAAACCAAATTTTTGTCTGGAACATCACTGTTCAAAGCAACAGTAGGAGTGAGGTTAAGAACATGCACTGCCGTGTAAAATGCCTCACCCTAATAATGATTAGGAAACTTAGCTTCAGAGAGCATACACCTTACTCTTTCAATTATTGTTCAATTCATCCTCTCTGCTAAACCATTCAATTGAGGAGTTTTAGGAGGAGTCTTTTCATGTGCAATACCATGCTGCTTGCAATAAGAATCAAATGGTCCGCGATACTCTCCACCATTATCTGAACGGACCTATTTCAGATTCTCGCCTGCCTGCCTCTCAAATAAAGCATGTAATTCTTTGAACTTTTCCAAAATTTGGTCTTTTGTCTTCGAGGCATAAACCCATATTTTCCTGAAGCAGTCATCAATAAAGGTAACAAAATAAAGTGCACCAACAAAGGATTTTACCTTTAATGGACCACAAACATCAGGATGTACCAATTGAAGTAACTTTGACTTCCTCGAGGGATGATGTCTAATGAAATATACTCTAGTTTATTTACCAGCCATGCAATGAGAACAATTCTCCAAATCTCCATTCTTTAACCCATAAAGAACATCCTTTTTGGCCAAAACATTCATCCCTTTTTCACTAATATGACTAAGTCACTGGTGCCACAAATATGCTTCCATGTCAATAACATTCACATTGTCCCTAACAGTCAAAGCTTTTGTCCAATACAGTTTAGAAATATTTTCCCCTCTAGCCACAACCAAGTTACCTTTGTTGAGTTTCCACTTTCCAGAACCAAAGTGATTGTCATAACCACAATAATCAAGCATATGCAAAGAGATAAAATTAAAGTGGATATCTGGAGCATGTTTGACACCTCCAAGCAACAATTTCATTCCCATGTTGGTTTGCAAGCAAACATCACCAACACCAATTACCTTAGATACACCACCATATCTCATCTTCAACACTCCAAAATCACCAGAAGTATAAGATGTGAATAAATACTTCCTTGGTGTAAGATGCAATGTAGCACCACTATCAACTATCCACATGCTCTCGTCTGATACAAGATTAAAAGACTCATGATCACATAAAATAACAAGATCATCACTAGTAGCAATAGTAACACCATCATTATCATGATATTCATGGTCTCTTTGTTTACACTTACCCTTCTTGCCTTTGTCATCTCTTTTCCACTGGTAGCAATACTTTTGTACGTGTCCTATTTTGTGACAATAATGACACTCCAGATTCTTGTATCGCGGCTTGGACTTCCTTTTACTATTCTCTCTACCGTCCTTCGGTTCATTTTTATGACTTATCCCCTTATTTTCATTGACAAATACCTCAGATTGAGATGAAGAACCTTACACTTTCCTTCTCATCTCCTCATTAATAATACCACCCTTAGTTGTTTCTAAATAAACAACACCTCTAGGAGAAAACTTCTGACAGAAACTCGAAACGTCTCCCAAGACTCTAGTAAATATAGCAATATAAATAGTCTCAAAAGTTCATCATCGAATTTGATACTCATTCCTGACATATGATTAAGGAACCCTTGAAATTCACTCAAGTGATCTAATATAGAAGTCTCATCCTTATAATTCAAACTTATGAAGCTATTCAACAAGGACAACTTATTATTTCCTGATTTTGAGGCATACAAGGACTCTATCTTCTCCCAAGAAGTTTTTGCATGTGTCTCATTATCAATATGATTATAAACATTATCTTATACATATTGTCGAATAAAACCACATACATCTTGATGTTCAAACTCCCATTCTTCATCAGATACATAATCCAACTTTGTAGAATTAAAAACCGGTAAATGTAATTTCTTCATAAATAGTAAACCTTTCATATTTCCATTCCATAAATGTTAGTTAGAACCATTCAACAATACCATCTTCATCTTTATATTTGACTTCATCATTCAAACAAGTAAAATAGCCCTTAACCAAGAGCTATGATGCTACTCTGATAGGAAATAAAGACACAATAATAGACTAATATGCAACAGACATAAAATACCTAATACTTGTAGGAACCTTGAGGATCAACAACAAATATAAGACGACAAATTGAATAAATAAACGCACAAAAGAACACCGATATTTTAACATGGAAAACCCCCAATATGAGGGTAAAAGCCATGAGTCGTTTAGATCAAAGAAATAAATCCACTATAATCAATTAAAGGTACAAGAGAATATTAAAGTGACTCATAAACTAGTGCTAACAAACGCAAAATCACAAAGCAAACTAGCTTATAAATAAGAATCAAAAAGCTGAAAAATTACTCAAATCTGCAGCTTTAGCATGAAGCAAATATCTCTCATCTCATACTATTTTTTGAAATTCTGAATGGTCAAAACTTAGATGCATGTTACCTGAACCAGTCCTCCAACTTTGAGCTCGATCTGACGGTTAACGAATCTGGGATCGTTGATTTAGTGAGACTAGTTGCAGAAAGATGGGAATAGGTTGTTCTCCTCTTTTCTCTCTTTTGAATCCTTATTTTCTCTCTATATCTCTCAATCCTAAATTTATTCTCTCCATTTAAATAAGTGAGACAAATGGGATAATCATATTTGGTTTTTTCTCCACATAGAAAGGGAGTCCAACCCCAACACAATTCTCCAGCCCTAATGACAACCAAGTAATATTGTTTGCACACGATTAGAAAATATGGTGTTACGATTAATTCAAATGAGTTTATAGTGTGAAGAAGATTTTTTTATACAAATCAAGTTAATTTTCTAAGTGTTCATTCATTTTAAAAAATGTTGAAACTTTGTGCATAACTTTAAAATCATTTGAAAAGTTTCATAATATGTTATGAGCAGTTAAGGTTTATATATATGTGAAATATTTTTCTTTCTTTTTAAACTCTTTAGTCAGATTCTAAACACAAGGTATAGAATCTGATTCAATCAGAGGTAGGCAGCATATATGAAATGCAAGAGAAAAAAAGACACATAGAGTTATTATGGTTCCTCTCACAACTTAAGAGTAATCCAACCCCCTTGTACTTATAAGAGATTTTTACTATAATCACATAAGATTGCAATTTACTCAATAATATAAGCAAGAGAACTCAAATGCTCAAACACAAAGTAAGAGACTTCTATGCTCAAGCACATAAGTAAGAGACTTCTAATGCTCAAGCATACAAGCAAGAGACTTTTATGCTCAAGCATACAAGCAAGAGATTTCAAATGCTCAAACACTTAGTAAGAGACTTCTAATAATCTACCTAACAAATAAATGATTGTTTGGGGTAATACACTTGATATACAATTAGAGGTGTAGAAAGAATACAATGCAAAATACTCTTTAAGACTTATGGATTTCTAAGATAAACAAGGATAAGAAATCCTAAGTTCTGCTTGTGCTTTTGTTTTAACATAGTAACTTCTCTTTTTAATGTCAATAGAATTCTTATTATTCTTCAAGTCTTCATCTCCTTAAATAGAGAAGGTATAAAGTCATTAGATAACATGCACAAGAGATTATTTGGGAAGCTTGAAAAGAGATGTTGATAGGTTTCTTCAAATAATCAAGGTTGTTGAAAGCTTGATTAAAATCCCTTTGCTACAAAAGGAATTACCAGTTGTATCCCTACTGACTCTAAGAGAAAATAGAGCTTTAGGACTTCACATAACAAAGTGGGTTATGGAAATTCTCAGAATAAGGTGATGACATTTGGTAATCATTAGATGAAAAAAATAGGTTTGCAGAAATCCTTGTAATAAAAAGACGTGTTCTGTAAATCCTCAGAGCAAAGTGACAACATCTAATAATTCTCAAATGGAAAAATGAGTTATGGTAATCCTCGCAACCATGAGATGCATTTTGTGTAGCGGTAAATTCATGACCATCAAGCTATGGATAAGCTTAACGTCAATAAAACCAGAGTTGCCACCACGCTTTTATTGTTTCCAAAGGAAAAGGGAAAAGTGTGAACAAAACCCAAAGATAATAAGTTTCCAAATCAAAACTAATAAAATGCCAGATATTCCAGGTAAGGGGGTTGGTTACACAGAGGAAAGGTGTTAGCATCCAAAGTATCCTAGGTACTCCTAGAGAACCCATTTTTATGGGTGTATGTGTTTTTTGGTATAAATGGTGTTTGAGAAAAGAATTCATTGATTATATTTTGTGTTTGACAATACTTTAGGACTTGTGCCTACATACCAACATAAAAATGAGGGATCAAAACCTCGTAGTTCGTGGTAACAATTTCAAAATGAGTGGGTTGCTTTTAATAAAAGGTTAATAAGAAAGGCACAAAAGGCCCAAAAGTTTGAATGAAGTTGTTATTTCTTTTTATCTTTTGAAATTTTAAGTCAATATGATTAGATTTATTTACAAGTTTGATTTAAGAAAAAGAGTTTGAAAATTCATTGAAAGGGGGAGAGATTTTTTGAAATAAGGTCTAAGTTTGGAATTACAAGCAGAGAAAGTTTTTGAAAGGGGGGAGAGATTTTAAAATTAAAGAAGTGGGAGGAAATGAAGAGGCTATCCTAAGAAAAAAAATTAAAAGTTAAGAGTTGAAAAGATCTGACCAATAGGATGCAATCCAACAGACAAGAATGTCATATAGAAAATCCACTCTCCCTTTGGACTTTGAATCAGGCAATTAGCAATATCAGACATCATGAAGATCAAGGCATCAAATAAAGATAGCCACATACAAGCAAGCAAATCCCATAGCTAGCAATCTTCTTTGTCTTCTCATGTATAAGATGAAATACTCCTTGATTAACTCAGAATAAAGCATTAGACACAAGATCAAAATAACAATTTGCATCAAGACAATGTAGCAGATGAATTCAAATAAATCCCAAGACTTGCATCAGATGAAGGCTCAGTTCACAATAACTTGATTTTGAAATGTTGGCAATGACCAAGTCCTTTTTGTACAGGGAATGTTGCCTAATCCTAAATCCAAAAGTTCAGATCAAGATCAACAGTCCACCAAACAGTTTTTAAGGTTTTTGTTGTTTATTAAGTATTTTAAGGTCCTAAGACCATAAACAAAATCAAAATGCACAAACAAATATATACAATCACAAGATATGGCTCAAATGAGCAAAGTGAAAATGGCATAAACATAAACAAGTTTAATGAAATGTAAATGGCAATGAATGATAAATGACTAGAAATTAAATTGCATAAAGCAAATGACTTGAAAGTAAAGCAATATTAACAAGAGTTAGTCAAATGTTAGTCAAGGTTAGCTGAATGTTAGTAGTATTTTTCTTTTTAATTGATTAAGTCATTCTTTGGAGAACACTCAACCATCTATTCACAAGCATGAATCCTTGAACCAGAACATCTTCCATAGGAAGGAAAAAAGACCAAGTTTCCACATATTACCATGAAAGATGGGATACTTACAATCTCAATTACTAGAATGTTATGCCTTTAGGGTCAAATTTAGCTCTATGTTAAGCAATCATAATTGGACTTATGTAGAAGTAACAACTATCTGAGGCCGGACAATAGAAATTTAGGTGTTAATGCATGTTAGAGATTTGTTATGATGAACCAAACTCTTAAAACATACCACACATTAAAAGAAAATATCAAAAGGGATGAACCTATCTCATTCATACTGGTATTAGTTCATCTGACACAAGGTCATTAATGAACCAATTAGCCTTAGGATATTTGAGATTTCATTAGTCAATGAAAGGAATGGGGAAGAATAGGGATGAAGATGAGGAGGGAGGGGAGGTAGAGAAACACAAATTGATCATGGGAGGAATTTTATCAAATTAAAACCATTCATTCATTTTGGGAGATGAAATGTACATTTCATCAATCCCCTAAATCCAATAATTTTAATCCAACAAAAGTCAAATCAACCTTGACCAAGGCCCAAATAAATAGTCAAACATCACAAGACCATAAAAATGGCTCAACATAATTTTTACATAATTAATCAATTAAAAATCAATTTAAAAATGCATTAAAATTCAATTTAATTTGGTCAAAACCTAAAACCTCTTTAAAACACCAAATAAATGGCCAAGAGATTTATCGTATGTCAAACAAGGTCAAAGGATCTTAGACAAAAAAATTCATGATTTTTGAAAAGTCAGAAGTATTTTTAAACAATTAAAAATATACACAAAAACAATTAATTCATGAAAAATATCAAAGTTAATCCAAAAAATAATTTTAATTCAGAAAATAAAAGATAAAAATATTTAAAGATTTTTGGTGAAAGTCCCATATTTTTTGAATTAAAAATGAAATTATTATAAATTAAACAAAATAAAGCAATTAAATGAAAAATCAGAAAATACAAAAAAAAACAAGGGCCATCAGATCTCCCTCATTAATTGAGGTGGAAGATTTGATGGCCAGAAGCGCGCATTCCACCAACACTTCAATCAACACGTGCACGCGCGTGGTAATTAAAACAAATGGCTAAGATTAGAAGATAAGAGGAAGATCTGATGGTTCAGGACATTGTCAACACATCACCGGAGCTAGGGCTCCGGTCTTCTTCTCCGGTGGGCCTCACCGGACTGATCCACCACCAACCACCACCAAAATGAAAAACAAGGACATGGATTTCAAGAAAAAAATGCTCAGGAGCTTGAATCTAGCCTCAATTTTCTCCAATTCCAAGTATATAAAAAGATACAGGGATTTGAATTTTGAGGATCATGAACTCAGTTGCTTCGATTTGACCTCAACGCAACTCAATCTTGTTGCCTATATTGGTAGGACTTCTGTCAAACAAAAATCACAAATAATAGTGGAGAATTGAGGGAGAATCGAAGAGATGAAAATTCTGAAAAATTACCTTTGAGGGAGCTTCAACCTTGCTTGATCTTGATCCCAATTGTGCTTGACTTGGTTTCAGAAGCATGTAGGAAGTGATTAAGATCATACAATGTCTTGGACTCTTGGAGTTTCAATCTCAAAATAGAATGAGATTTGAAGCTCGATTTTCAAATTAAAACCTTCAAGATTATCCTTTAATGGTGAGGGTTTGGATTGCAGGTTCAAAGCTTGGGCATGAGGTCCTCAATTCTGAGTATGAAGGCTTGTATTTATAGCCAATGTGATTCATTTTTACACACTTCCAAATTTTGCCAAATTTAGCAATTTTTATTGCATGCTTGCGTGGGCGTGTGATAGGCTCGTCAAGTGATGCTACCAAGTCCAAAATTGCTTATGAATCATGCTGAAATCATGTCATGTGGCCATGCATTTGAGTTTGAAATGTGAAGGTGAAAATCATCCAATTGGTCCCTTGAAAAGAACCCATGCGCAAGTCCTTCATTCTTTGGCCAAATAAGGTGATCTTAGACTTTTTTGAAAGGTGAGATCAAGGGGAACAACTTTCATGTTGAACACCTTTCTATTTGAAGCTTGGGTCATGATTAATTTTGAGGTGGAAGTTTGGAAAAATAAACATATTTAAAAATTTTCTAAGTACCAAGCCAAATGTTCACTTTTTCCACCTTGAATAACTTTTGCTATGGACTTCAAATGGAAAATGTTAATTCATAAAAGTTGTATATCTTTCAAACCTATTAAATTTGGTCACAAATTTGACCTCATTTGGATTTGGCATGAAGGATTTATGCATTTTAGAATTTGAGGAAAATCACTTGTTCAATGGCAATGACCCAAAATGACCTATAATGTTTCTTCTTAGCACATGCATTTTCAAGTTGAATTTGAACTTGTTCCAAACATAAAAGTTGAAAAGTACATATTGAATTTAATCATGGAAATTTAATGGCTTTCATCTCATAAGAAATGAGAAAGTTATGATCCTTGGATGTTGACCTCCTAACTAGGGTTCAGAAAAAATGACTTATAATTCTTCACCATAAAAAATGACTTTTCAAGCAAAACTAGCTCTTGACTTAAACATGAAAATTGTTTGGATTGTCATAAGGAGTAACTTGTATCTTTGAATCATTTTCATATGACAAAAATTGTAGGAGATAGGGTCTAGGGAACCCCAGTTTTGACTAGTTTACTTTCTCTGGTCAACCACCATGAACCATCTTGCAAACTTGACATTATCTTGATATTTGGGACTCATGGAAGATAATATATGTGTAAGATGATGTAATATGAAATATACCTTGAAATATTTGATCAAATTATGGAGAAACTTTCTGAGGAATCACATAAAATACCCAGATGAATTAGGGCTTCCAAGGCAACCAAGCTTCAAACTCTTGATGATTTCTTGATCAAAATGATATGTTAAGACCATGGGGATCCATATATGATGTCTAGGGCCAATGTAAACTATCTATTGATTGATCTCCTTATATTGAGGGTCTTAAACCCTAGATATGAGCTTGATGGAGCATGAGTGATCACACACACTACCTACAAAAGCAACAAACTATACATTGACATATTTTTGGTATTTTGGTTAGTAAATAATGAAAAACAAAGTATGATAAAATAAAAATGTGCTTGTTGATCTCTCTCAATGCAAACCCAATGAATGAGGGGTAAGGAGGATGCCAAGGTGTGATATCTAAGCCAATGCATATGATGAGATAGCAGGAGGGATCTTAGGGTCAAAATTAGGATCTTACAGCTGGCCCTATTTAAGGACATTCTAACTGAGGATGTGAAGGTTAAAATATTCGTATCAACTCAGTTGAACGGACTTAAATAATAACATATAGAAACAAATTTTGGTCCCTAAGAGACCTCATGATGCATATGACATGAATGTTAAAATAATCTCTGTGGGGAACATATTGCCACAAAGGAAAAGAATCTGGAGAGACTGAAAGTCCACAGGAATACATTCCATAAGGAACACTCACTGGGGGGACAAAGACTCTGGGGGATAAAAGTGTTGTGCATAGCCCAGGCTACGACTTAAAAACTACTGGAGACACGAGAATAATTCCATGAAAATAAATCGATGGAAGGACTCTGTCATACCCCAAAATTTGCCCATCAATAGTTCAAGACATTTTTCAGGGGCATTCCGACTCATTTTATGGCACTGATCTTAAAGGGACAAAGGCCCAGCTCACGAATGGCCCAATCCAGAAAATGGCCCAAACTGGCCTGTTCGCTACACGCTCGCCTAGCGAACGTTACGTTCGCTACACGCTCGCCTAGCGAACGTTCGCTACACGCTCGCCTAGCGAACGTTCGCTACACGCTCGCCTAGCGAAGCAAACGTTCGCTACCAGCTCGCCTAGCGAGGCTGACAGACAACAAAAAATTTCGGGCTTCGTTCTGAGCCCATTAGGTCATGAAAAAGGGCATTATAAATACCAGCACTTCAGTAATGAAAAAAGAAAGGGGACGAAAAACAGAGGAAGACGGACGGAAACCCTGGCACGGAAACCCTGGAGGCTACTTTAGAGAGTTCCGAGTGAAGAAACCCTGAAGGCCGCTTCCCCGCCCCGAAGCTACCGCCACCCAACTCAATCCGGCTCGCCAATTCAAGGTTGCAATTCGATCGCAAACAGGTTTGCATTACTATTATCGTGTTATTTTCTTAATTTGCATGTGATACCGCTTTATGTTCTTAACTTGCATGTGATAATATAATTGAATTCATAAACATATTTGAGGTTTTGCATGTGAATTTAAGTGTGCCTGGATATTGTGAATGCTGAACCATATAATTATGTGTTGGATGCCATAAGTCATGCCGCAGGTTGAAGTCATACTGTTCTGAAATTCAAAACCCGCAGCCGCTCGCTAGCACATCGCTAAGCAAGCACGCAGCGAGTGTTCGCTAGACCTTCGCTAGGCGAAGCAGAGGCGAACAAGGGCAGCCGCCAATATTTTGTTTGTTATGTCTTATGCGTATCTGGTCGATTCTATGTTAATTATACACTGTTTTCTTGCTGCTGTTTTTCTTTTACGGTGTAATCCTCGATTGCACCCGGATTTGGTATGCTAACCCGTTTGTTGAATTTTGCAAAGGTTCATATGTCCCAGAAAAAAGATCGCCGTTTAGGTCTTCCACTTTATTTGTGGGATACCCTTGGGGAGACTCACCCTAAATTGCTTAATTAATTTTAATGTGTTAATTTTAATGTATTAATTTTAATGTATTAATTTTAATGTATTAATTTTAATGTATTGATTTTAGTATGGACTTAATTACTTAATTGACTTTAAAATATGACCTTTAAATAAGTGATCTTGGACCTCTCTTTTGCCTTATGATATTACGGCATTACGGTTATGTCCCGCGAATGTAGGGATACACTTAGCAAAGACCCTTCGATTAAATCATCATAAAATAAATCATGGTCCCTCGGATGTTGCCTTCGAAAATACGATTTTGTCCCTCGATGACCCTTCGGTGTAGCCTACGGTTAAATGATGATCGTCCCTTCGAATGCTAAGGTATCCTTACAACTGTTGCCTTCAATGACCTATCGGTGACCCTACGATGACCCTTAAATATCCAAAGGGTAAGATTACTTACTTCTCAATAGTAAGGACAGTTTTACCCTCATAAGGATAGGAAATGCCCATAACGACCTCAGGAAGGTATAACTCTCAATTACTGGATCATAACCTAAAACATTTTCCACCCCTCACACTTTACACTTTACAAATCCTAGAAAATCACCACTTGGTATACATTCATACTAGAATCATTACCGAGTTATATTTTTCTAAACCATTTTCAAAATCAAATAAGATAAATACTTTGTATACATTCATACGAGAATCATTACAAAGTTAAACTCTCTTTCAAACATTTTGTAAGCAATTCACCGACACTTTTCAGACAAAAATATAAGTGATCCAGTAATTAAGAGCCCATGGATAACCATGGATACAAAGGGTGCTAACACCTTCCCTTTGTATAATGTACCTCCCGAACCCAAAATCTATTGAGGTCTTTCCTGTTCTTTTCCACCTTTCCTTATTGGATAAAAGAAAAGTCGGTGGCGACTCTTGCTATCCGCGACATTGCGATAAAAAGCAAAATACCCCAAGTCAGTTCACCGTATGACAGAACTGGCGACTCTGCTGGGGACACTTAAAAAGAGGGGTTACCTTAAAAAAACAAGATCACTTATTTGAATTGTTTGATTTACTTTTAAGGGATTGCTTGGGTATCCTATGCTTGAGTGAAAGATCCTACACCCGGATCTAGTGTACCTTAGGTAAGTAGCAATAGATCATCGCGACTATCCGGCGTATACTGGAATGGTTAAAATGATGGCTACGGTTAATGTGACACTTTGGTTGTCCTGATGTTCCTCATGTTACTTGAGGAAAAATTTGGCTTCCGCGTGGTGTCATCGAAGCATTAACCAGACCTTTAGAATGCTAATTGACTCATCCTGGCCATTAGAAAGTAGTGAGCTAACTGACTTCGGTTCCGACTGGGGCTTGGTTGAGACTCGATACTACACTCCTTGAGATTGGACTTTAGGGAAGCTTCGGTCAACCACTTGGCATTGCACTGAAGTGGACTTAAAGGAAAGTCAATGATTGGAGATCCTTTTAGAACCCGGTTACTATTCTAGGACAGGTTGAACCAACCAAACTTCAGTGGGGAGGGTACTTACCTATGGAACTCATGCAAGCCTTAAAACCTAGGAATGATTGTTGTGTGACTCGTTTGTGCTTGTTATTTTACTTAACATCATAACATCATAACATCATGACATTGTACTAACCGTTTCGAGGACTTAGGGATTTAACTTTTCTCTATTTCGTAAAAAAAAAAAAAAAAAAAAAAAAAAAAAAAAAAAGAGTTTCCTTTTTGGTAGTTTACGTAAAGTTGAATTCCAAAAGTCCTTGAAAACATTACATACATTGCATAGCATAACATTGCATAACAGGTGTTCTAAAGGGATCAATGTTCTCACGGTTTTCCTCCAAACAGAAAAATGGACCTCGAACAAATTGTCAGAGATCTCCAGGCTCAGAATGCTCAACTCCAGAAGATGATCTTGAACTTATCCAGGGGGCAGGAGGAACTGAAGGCTCTTTTGCTCGAGAAAAAGAAAGACCAGAAACCTGTGAGGCACGTTAACCCGGGAAGGAGGCAGTTTACGAAGATCAATATGACTTTAGCACAAGCACTGCAGGGTATGCTAAAAGCAAATTTAATTACCCTCAGAGATCCTCCTGCAAAACCCAACACTACTTCTCCTCGTTATAATCCCAATGCCAGGTGTGCCTATCACTCCGATAGCCCCGGGCATGATACAAACGATTGTTGGTCGTTGAAGAACAAAATTCAGGATATGATCGACGCTGGAGAATTTGAATTTGATCCGCCTGAGACTCCTAATGTCATCACTGCTCCTCTGCCTAAGCAGGACGAGACTGTCAATGCTGTGGAAGATACTGATGACGATTATGACTTGGATAGCTGGATTTCCCCAACAATTGGTGACGGACTCGACAATTGGAAGGCTGAAGACACTATCCCGATTTCCTTTGGTCGAGAGTAATTGTTATTGCTATTTTAGTATTTCAAAAGCATTATATCAATACCCGGGGCATAATAGCTAATTTTAAGGGTTTGCCATTTTCATAAGCATATTCATATTCAATAAATCAATGGACTTTTTGCATTCAAATATTGCGCTCTTTATCTTTCCTGTCATTTTTCAAACAAGCTATGTTTTCTTGCACACACTCACGTAACAATTTGCCGATCCATATCCACTCTGGATCCTGTTGGTAATGACTCTGCTACTGTTCATTATGACTTTGAAAATCCGATCTACCAAGCCGAGGATGGAAGTGAGGAAGATTGTGAAGTCCCTAGAGAACTTGCCAGACTGGTACTACAAAAGACTATACAGCCGTATGAGGAATCAATTGAAATTGTAAATCTGGGTACTGAAATAAACAAGAGAGAAGTCAGAAGTTTCTTGGGGCACTCGAATTACATTGCCCGATTCATTCCACATTCCACTGCTACCTGCAAACCCATCTTCAAATTACTAAAAAAAAGAAAAATCAAGAGATGGTATGGAATGATGAATAACAAAATCAGGAAATATCTCCAAGAACCTCCAATCCTGATACCACCAGTTGAAGGAAGACCTCTAACTATGTATTTGACCGTGTTAGAAAATTCAATAGGGTGTGTTGGGTCAACATGACGAGTCTGGTCGAAAAGAGCATGTCATACACTGCCTTAGCAAAAGGTACCGACTGTGAAACAAGATACTCACAGCTCGAGAAAGCTTGCTGCGCTTTGGCTTGGGCTGCTCGCCGACTAAGACAGTATATGTTGAATCATACCACTTTATTGATTTCTAAGATGGATCTTATCAAATATACATTCGAGAAACCTGCTGTCTCCTGAAAGAGTTATCACTGATAATGGTACTAAACTGAACTCTGCATGCAGTTCAAAATAAAACACCATAACTCTTCTCCGTACCGGCCAAAGACGAACGACGCCGTGAAGGCTGCTAACAATATCAAGAATATAACAGTAACATACAAAGACTGGTATGAGATGTTACCTTTTGCTCTTCATGGTTACCGCACTTCGACAGGGGCAACCCCTTTCTCTTTAGTCTATGGAATGGAAGCCGTTTTACCAGTGGAAGTTCAGATCCCCTCTCTAAGAATTGTGAAAGATGCAGGCTTAGATGAGGATGAATGGATTCAAACTCGACTCGATCAGATAAATTTGATTGATGAAAAGAGACTTGCGGCTGTTTGTCATGGGCAGATATATCAGAAGCGCATGACCCAGGCATTTAACAAAAAGGTCAAGAGACGAGTGTACCAAATCGGCGACTTAGTTATCAAGCGTATCATTCTACCACAAGGTGATCCCAGGGGCAAATGGACTCCCACATACGAAGGGCCATTTGTAGTTAAGAAGGTATTCTCTGGTGGAGCCATGATGCTTGCTACAATGGACGGCGAAGAGTTCCCGCATCCTGTGAACGCTGACATAGTTAAAAAAATACTACGCATAAAAGAGACCCGCTAGGTCGACGTACCTAGGCAAAAGTAAGGGCATCCCGGCGAACCAAAAGGGTTCGGGCAAAAATTAGGGATAAACATATAAAGACGTACACCCGGCAAGTCGAAAACCTGAAAAGGCGGCTTGGGCAAAAAAGGGTATCCCGGTGGACTGAAAACCTGAAAAGGCGGTCCAGGCAAAAATTAGGGATTAAAGCGTATGACTATGCCCCGTTCTCTGTCTGCTCCAACCAAGTTCAAGGGACTGAACAAGCCCATCGCTTCTATCCGACAGCAGGAGATGAGATGCTTGAAGACATAATGACAGTGGTGGAATTAGAATCGATAGGACTTTTTCTGCATAGCTTTCTCTTTGTTTGCCTGACAATTTCCTCTTACTAGGATTTCTGTCTCCTTGTACTCAAATTGCCTATGTATAGGCCCTCTTTCAAAATCAATGCCATTTCATTTCGGAAAAAATGTTGTTATTTTACTTTTCTGTTTTGTTTGCATAAACGTCCATTGATTTAATTTGAATTGATATATGCATTTGAATATGATCAATGTTTATCAAAAATACATGCCTAGAATAGTAATAGCAATTACTACACGACTTCAGGATCGAGGAGAAGGTCTAATCATGCTTCCCAATGAATCTGTTGCTAATTCTATTCCCCAACAAGAACCAGCTATTGCCCAGCAGAGGTCGGCATCACCAGACATACTGGTCATCTCTTCTACCCTCAGCCAGGCTCGGTTGAATATCTTCTACCATCAGACAGAAATCAAGCATCCCCCAGCCGAGACAGGGTCATCAATACCAATGTCTCCGACCAGCAGACTGAGATTTATCTCTCCAGTAGTGTCCCCTGGAAGAACGTTTCAGACACATAGTGCATTCATTACATCACTTCACATCACATACCTACATACAATGTTCATTCCGCATCATATACATTACATCATTTCATAACATATACATGCATACAATGTTCGCATTTATTTCAGACGCATAATTCACTCATTACATCATTTCACAGCCCACGCATGCATACAACATTTGCATCTCATGCATCATGACATGGCATGAAGCTAACTTTATTTTTCAGGTTAATTATCCTCTTGATACAATCAAAACAAAGGTCCATTCAGACGGGCATCCTTATCAATTACATTCAGGATTCAACTACATCTTTCAGATATACTCCATGTCAACATTCATTCTGACATCATCCTAACGAGGGCATCTATGAGCTCATCCCAGATGTTCATTGCAAGTACAGCATACACAAATACTATCAGATATAGCCTAGCGTACGGTTCATTCTGATTCGGCCCAACATATAACTCCTTCCACTCAGATACGATCTAACGGACGATCCATTCTGATCTTCAACTACTCCCAACACGGTCTAATGTACGACCCAGTTGGACCTTCACTTCTCAGGTACTGCCTAGCATAAGGTCCATCCTGATTCATCTCAACACATGACTCCTTCAACTCAGATACGATCTAGCGTACGATCCATTCTGACCTTCAATAACTCAAAGACAGTCTAATGTACGACCAAGTTAGACCTTCAAATCTTCAAATACCACTCAAAGACAGTCTAATGTACGACCAAGTTAGACCTTCAAATCCTCAGATTCTGCTTAGAGATAGTCTAATGTACGACCAAGTTAGACCTTCAAGTCAGATTCTGCAAAGATAGTCTAATGTACGACCAAGTTAGACCTTCAAGTCAGATTCTGCAAAGATAGTCTAATGTACGACCAAGTTAGACCTTCAAGTCAGATTCTGCAAAGATAGTCTAATGTACGACCAAGTTAGACCCTCAAGTCAGATTCTGCAAAGATAGTCTAATGTACGACCAAGTTAGACCCTCAAGTCAGATTCTGCAAATATAGTCTAATGTACGACCAAGTTAGACCTTCAAGTCAGATTCTGCAAAGATAGTCTAATGTACGACCAAGTTAGACCTTCAAGTCAGATTCTGCAAATACAGTCTAATGTACGACCAAGTTAGACCTTCAAGTCAGATTCTGCAAATACAGTCTAATGTACGACCAAGTTAGACCTTCAAGTCAGATTCTGCAAATACAGTCTAATGTACGACCAAGTTAGACCTTCAAGTCAGATTATGCAAATACAGTCTAATGTACGACCAAGTTAGACCTTCAAGTCAGATTCTGCAAATACAGTCTAATGTACGACCAAGTTAGACCTTCAAGTCAGATTCTGCAAATACAGTCTAATGTACGACCAAGTTAGACCTTCAAGTCAGATTCTGCAAATACAGTCTAATGTACGACCAAGTTAGACCTTCAAGTCAGATTCTGCAAATACAGTCTAATGTACGACCAAGTTAGACCTTCAAGTCAGATTCTGCAAATACAGTCTAATGTACGACCAAGTTAGACCTTCAAGTCAGATTCTGCAAATACAGTCTAATGTACGACCAAGTTAGACCTTCAAGTCAGATTCTGCAAATACAGTCTAATGTACGACCAAGTTAGACCTTCAAGTCAGATTCTGCAAATACAGTCTAATGTACGACCAAGTTAGACCTTCAAGTCAGATTCTGCAAATACAGTCTAATGTACGACCAAGTTAGACCTTCCAGTCATCAAATACAGTCTAATGTACGACCAAGTTAGACCTTCCAGTCATCAAATACAGTCTAATGTACGACCAAGTTAGACCAGATTCTGCTCAGTGACAGTCTAATGTACGACCAAATTAGACCGTCAAGTCCTCGGATTCTGCCCAGATACGGTCTAATGTACGACCCAATTAGACCTTCGTCTCCTCAGATGCTACCTAGTGTACGGTACATTTTTGAAGTGTAGTCTAGTGTACGACTACCCCCTTTTATCATCAGATTCAGCCTAATGGACGGCTCATTCTGCTCAGATACGGTCTAATGTACGACCCAATTAGACCTTCGTCTCCTCAGATGCTACCTAGTGTACGGTACATTTCTGAAGTGTAGTCTAGTGTACGACTACCCCCTTTTATCATTAGATTCAGCCTAATGGACGGCTCATTCTGCTCAGATACGGTCTAATGTACGACCCAATTAGACCTTCGTCTCCTCAGATGCTACCTAGTGTACGGTACATTTCTGAAGTGTAGTCTAGTGTACGACTACCCCCTTTTTTATCATCAGATTCAGCCTAATGGACGGCTCATTCTGCTCAGATACGGTCTAATGTACGACCCAATTTGACCTCAGATGCTACCTAGTGTACGGTACATTTCTGAAGTGTAGTCTAGTGTACGACTACCCCCTTTTTATCATCAGATTCAGCCTAATAGACGGCTCATTCTACTCAGATACGGTCTAATGTACGACCCAATTAGACCTTCGTCTCCTCAGATGCTACCTAGTGTACGGTACATTTCTGAAGTGTAGTCTAGTGTACGACTACCCCCTTTTTTATCATCAGATTCAGCCTAATGGACGGCTCATTCTGCTCAGATACGGTCTAATGTACGACCCAATTTGACCTTCGATGCTACCTAGTGTACGGTACATTTCTGAAGTGTAGTCTAGTGTACGACTACCCCCTTTTTATCATCAGATTCGGCCTAATGGACGGCTCATTCTGCTCAGATACGGTCTAATGTACGACCCAATTAGACCTTCGTCTCCTCAGATGCTACCTAGTGTACGGTACATTTCTGAAGTGTAGTCTAGTGTACGACTACCCCCTTTTATCATCAGATTCAGCCTAATGGACGGCTCATTCTGCTCAGATACGGTCTAATGTACGACCCAATTAGACCTTCGTCTCCTCAGATGCTACCTAGTGTAAGGTACATTTCTGAAGTGTAGTCTAGTGTACGACTACCCCCTTTCATCATCAGACACAGCCTAACGTACGGCCCCCTCTTCAACTCAGATACGATATAGCGCATGATCCATTCTGATCCTTTATCCCCAGCAGTATATAGCATACTCCGACTCCCCGGCGAAGTCGACAGCATAATGGATGACTCACTATACGGTCTGATGTACGACCCGGTGTGACACCCATGTCTCCAGATATCGTCTAACGTACGACACAATCTGGAAATCTCCTCATCAAACTTCCTGGATGGCATCTTTAAGCCCATCTCCGTCAAGACTGATGGACAAGCGCAAATTGTTGGGGCATTCTAGTGTTCAATAATCTTTCACCTCCAGACCACGAACGGCACATACCATTCTGACTCTCTCGGTTCAAGAATATTGAACAGGGGCAGCTGTCATACCCCAAAATTTGCCCATCAATAGTTCAAGACATTTTTCAGGGGCATTCCGACTCATTTTATGGCACTGATCTTAAAGGGACAAAGGCCCAGCTCACGAATGGCCCAATCCAGAAAATGGCCCAAACTGGCCTGTTCGCTACACGCTCGCCTAGCGAACGTTACGTTCGCTACACGCTCGCCTAGCGAACGTTCGCTACACGCTCGCCTAGCGAAGCAAACGTTCGCTACTAGCTCGCCTAGCGAGGCTGACAGACAACAAAAAATTTCGGGCTTCGTTCTGAGCCCATTAGGTCATGAAAAAGGGCATTATAAATACCAGCACTTCAGTAATGAAAAAAGAAAGGGGACGAAAAACAGAGGAAGACGGACGGAAACCCTGGCACGGAAACCCTGGAGGCTACTTTAGAGAGTTCCGAGTGAAGAAACCCTGAAGGCCGCTTCCCCGCCCCGAAGCTACCGCC
The DNA here is from genome assembly GCF_024323335.1 of Lathyrus oleraceus. Lineage (NCBI taxonomy): Eukaryota > Viridiplantae > Streptophyta > Magnoliopsida > Fabales > Fabaceae > Lathyrus > Lathyrus oleraceus. Next base: position 503,804,557 of record NC_066584.1, read on the forward strand.
GCCCAACTCAATCCGGCTCGCCAATTCAAGGTTGCAATTCGATCGCAAACAGGTTTGCATTACTATTATCGTGTTATTTTCTTAATTTGCATGTGATACCGCTTTATGTTCTTAACTTGCATGTGATAATATAATTGAATTCATAAACATATTTGAGGTTTTGCATGTGAATTTAAGTGTGCCTGGATATTGTGAATGCTGAACCATATAATTATGTGTTGGATGCCATAAGTCATGCCGCAGGTTGAAGTCATACTGTTCTGAAATTCAAAACCCGCAGCCGCTCGCTAGCACATCGCTAAGCGAGCACGCAGCGAGTGTTCGCTAGACCTTCGCTAGGCGAAGCAGAGGCGAATAAGGGCAGCCGCCAATATTTTGTTTGTTATGTCTTATGTGTATCTGGTCGATTCTATGTTAATTATACACTGTTTTCTTGCTGCTGTTTTTCTTTTACGGTGTAATCCTCGATTGCACCCGGATTTGGTATGCTAACCCGTTTGTTGAATTTTGCAAAGGTTCATATGTCCCAGAAAAAAGATCGCCGTTTAGGTCTTCCACTTTATTTGTGGGATACCCTTGGGGAGACTCACCCTAAATTGCTTAATTAATTTTAATGTGTTAATTTTAACGTATTAATTTTAATGTATTAATTTTAATGTATTGATTTTAGTATGGACTTAATTACTTAATTGACTTTAAAATATGACCTTTAAATAAGTGATCTTGGACCTCTCTTTTGCCTTATGATATTACGGCATTACGGTCATGTCCCGCGAATGTAGGGATACACTTAGCAAAGACCCTTCGATTAAATCATCATAAAATAAATCATGGTCCCTCGGATGTTGCCTTCGAAAATACGATTTTGTCCCTCGATGACCCTTCGGTGTAGCCTACGGTTAAATGATGATCGTCCCTTCGAATGCTAAGGTATCCTTACAACTGTTGCCTTCAATGACCTATCGGTGACCCTACGATGACCCTTAAACATCCAAAGGGTAAGATTACTTACTTCTCAATAGTAAGGACAGTTTTACCCTCATAAGGATAGGAAATGCCCATAACGACCTCAGGAAGGTATAACTCTCAATTACTGGATCATAACCTAAAACATTTTCCACCCCTCACACTTTACACTTTACAAATCCTAGAAAATCACCACTTGGTATACATTCATACTAGAATCATTACCGAGTTATATTTTTCTAAACCATTTTCAAAATCAAATGAGATAAATACTTTGTATACATTCATACGAGAATCATTACAAAGTTAAACTCTCTTTCAAACATTTTTTAAGCAATTCACCGACATTTTTCAGACAAAAATATAAGTGATCCAGTAATTAAGAGCCCATGGATAACCATGGATACAAAGGGTGCTAACACCTTCCCTTTGTATAATGTACCTCCCGAACCCAAAATCTATTGAGGTCTTTCCTGTTCTTTTCCACCTTTCCTTATTGGATAAAAGAAAAGTCGGTGGCGACTCTTGCTATCCGCGACATTGCGATAAAAAGCAAAATACCCCAAGTCAGTTCACCGTATGACAGACTCGGTTGGGGATAAGGGAAAATTTCCAGGGGAAATGGGTAGATCAGAACAAAACTGAAATTCTCGAACCAAACAAGGGATTGGCGACTTCACTAAGGAAATACACACTCAAACTCAACTGGGGAAGAATGAACTTCAACGCAAGAGTACCAGAAGTATATTATCTATTACCAGTTACTGGGTAGGAAACTAATATACACTGATAGAGAGACATCCCTTACCGATTAGGGTAAACATATCAAGGATGACTCGCTGAGAAACAGAAGGTGCATTCGTTACCAGTTACTGGGTAAGAACAACCTGCTGGGAAAAATAGGATTTACAACTACCGGTTACTGGGAAGAAGACCAAAGAAAGAGAATATTCGTCATCGATTAGGATGAACATATCAAGGATAAACTCAAAAGGAATAATATCTGTCATCGGTTAGGATGAACATATCAAGGATAGACTACCAGGGAAAAGTAGGGATTATATCTATCGGTTATTGGATAGAATACCCAAGAGAGAATATCCGTCACCGATTAAAGTGAACATATCAAGGATAGACTCAGCAGGGGAAAGCAGGGTTTACAACTACCTGTTACTGGGCAGAAGACCGCAAAGAGGAGGAAATCTGTCATCGATTAAGATGAACATATCAAGGATTAACCCTCTGGGGAATGAAATAGGGATTACAACTACCTTTTTATTGGGTAGAAAACCACAAAGGGAGAATATCCGTCATCGGTTAGGATGAACATATCAAGGATAGACTGTCTGGGGAAACGTGAAAACGAATCCGCTAGGGAAAACAAAGGAAGTGAATTACATTTATCAGGTATTGGGAAAAAGTAATGTACTCAAAAATCGAGAAGAATATTACCAGTTACTGGGTAATAGATTCTCATGAGACCCAAAAGTATCTATCTAGGTAAGAGCTAGAAAGAAACGGTCAAACAAGGACTCAACCCAAATGAGGATATAACTCAAAGGGAGTGATTTCATCCAGGTAATTAACTGGGGAGGAAACTGAAACAATAATCATCCATAAGGAAATAAATCAGTGGGGAAAAGAGAAAAGTTAAATTCTTTCTGCTTAATGGGCTGACACTCTACCATTGAAGGAGGACAAATACACCAAACTTGCATGGGGAAATAATGTCACCGTAGTAGGGAACCAGAATAATAAAATCAAATGCAATAACAAATGCATAATGAAATATTTGATGTTGTATTTTATGTATGAATATGTATATGTTTGATGATTATGCTGACAAAACTTATCACAAAGGATACAAATATCATAGATTTGAATCACCACTTCAACACTCGGCTAATCTTAACAAGATGGGAACTCCAACTAGAGAAAAAATGTTGGGGATAAACACCAATAATCTGGCTCTGAATAACTCAACCCTAGTTGGGGAAAGGAGAAAAAGATCTGTTGAGGATCCAAGTTGTCAACTTTGCGGGGAATTTTAGGTCAACACCATATCAAATGGGGGACAACCTCGTAGGGGACCAAATCAAACATCGCTCAAGATCAAACACTGTCGGAAATCAGAGATCTTCGATATCTGAAGATGGACTCAGTCGGGGAATGCCGGAGATAAAACTTTGCACGGGGTCTGAGCCAATTTGATGAGGATGTGAGCCTTCAACTCAACTGAGAAAATTTGCAAAAGGGATTGATCACCAGTTCAACTCTACTGGGGATAACCGATGAATTGTTCGGGAATTGTCGCCCAACCAACTGCTTGAGGGAGACCAACAAGGCTCCGCATTTCAAGACTTATATGTTCTCAGACTACTATTGATATTCCTTACTGAAATCAATTGCTTTTAAAGTGATTGCTTTCATATTCTTAAGAAAAATGATTTTAATTTATTATTTCTTTTCAAAATTATCATCACAAAAATTCAATTATATTTAGCTGAAATAAATAAGAGTAGAAACAATTGGATAAAAAAACTCAACTTTATTTAATTGAATGGTAGTCTGTAAATGACAAGACTCCATGGATCTTCACAAAGTTGAAAATGGTAATTTACATGGAAAATGGCTACATTGAATACAATGATCACTACTCTTCCTAATAGACTTCAATATCTACTATGCTCTTGGCTTTGGTCGAGAATGACGAATCAAAAATGAACGACTTGCTCAAAAACTGTCTCCAATGATCAGGACCAACCGAATGCAGTTACTTGCCATAATCCCTAATTTTTGCCTAGATTTCCCCAAGGCGGGGTACTCAATCTAGCAATATAAATTTTTGTTTTATGTCTCTAACTTTTACCTGGATCGCCCTTTCGGGTTTTCTATCCATCGAGACGCTCTTTTTTGCCTAAGCTGCCCTTTCGGGTTTTTAACTTAGCGAGTTGTTCTTTTCTTTTTAGGTGAACTATTTCTCGACTGGATCGGAATTTATAGGACGAGTGAACTCTTCACCATCCATAGTTGTAAGAATCAAGGTACCGCCTAAAAAGGCTCTCTTAACAACATATGAGCCTTTATAAGTAGGAGTCCATTTGCCCATAGCGTCTGGTTTGAAAGATAGAATCTTCTTGAGCACAAGGTCACCTTCTATGAACATACGAGGCCTAACCTTCTTATCAAATGCCTTCTTCATTCTCTGCTGATACAACTGACCATGACACATGGCAGTCAACCTCTTCTCTTCAATTAAATTCAACTGATCATATCTGGTCTGGCATCATTCAGCTTCAGTCAACTTAGCTTCCATCAAGACACACAATGATGGGATCTCAACCTCTACTAGGAGCGTAACTTCCATACCATAAACAAGAGAGAAAGAGGTTTCCCCATTTAAAGTGCAGACGGATGTACGGTACCCATGCAAAGAAAATAGGAGCATCTCACGCCAATCTTTATATGTCACAAAAATCTTTTGAATGATCCTCTTGATATTCTTATTCACAGCTTCAACAACCCCATTCATCTTAGGTCTGTAGGGAGAAGAATTATGTTGTGTAATCTTGAAGTCTTTACAAAGAGCTTCCATCATATTATTGTTCAAGTTAGACCCATTATCAGTAATGATCTTACTTCGCACACCATAACGACATATAATCTGATTCTTGATAAACCTTACAACAACTTACTTGGTTACATTTGCATAAGATGCCCTTCAACCCACTTTACGAAGTAGTCAATAGCCGCCAAAATGAAACGATGTCCATTCAAAGCTTTGGGCTCAATCATGCCAATCATATCAATTCCCCACATGGAGAAGGGCCACGGAGAGGAAATGACATTCAACAATGTCGGAGGAACATGAATTTTGTCTACATAAATTTGACACTTGTGGCATTTCTTCACAAACTTACAACAGTCAGATTCCATTGTCAGCCAATAGTAACCTGCTCTCAACATCTTCTTTGCCATAGCATGTCCATTGGAATGAGTACCAAAGGAACCTTCATGGACTTCAGTCATCAATAAGTCTTCTTCGTGTCTATCCACGCATCTGAGCAAAACCATATCGGAATTTCTCTTGTAAATCACATCACCATTCAGGTAGAAGTTGCCAGCTAATCTTCTCAAAGTCTTTTTATCTTTCAAAGATGCCTCAGGCGGGTAAATATGATTTTGGAGGAAACTCTTGATATTAAAATACCACAACGTCTCATCTTTAACTTTTTCGATAACAAACACATGAGTCGTTCTGTCAAGACGCATCACAGTCAAATTGGGAACTTCATTCCAAAACTTCACCACGATCATTGAAGCCAACGTTGCAAGAGCATCTGCCATCCGGTTTTCGTCTCGAGGGATATGATGAAACTCAACCTTTGTAAATAAAGTTGAAATACTCCTTGCATAATCTCTATATGGTATTAAATCGGGTTGATTCATCACCCATTCACCTTTGATCTGATTCACAAACAAAGTTGAATCTCCATAGACGTCAAGATACTTGATTATGAGATCAATGGCCTCTTCAAGCCCCATAATGCAAGCTTCATACTGAACCATATTTTTTGTACACTTGAAAGTTAATCTAGCTGTAAATGAAAAATGAGTGCCTTGAGGAGTAATTATCACCACCCCAATTCCATTACCATATGAAATAACAGCTCCATCAAATACCATGCCCCAACGGGAACCAGGTTCTGGCCCTTCTTCAAGCAATGGTTCATCACAATATTTCATCTTCAAGTACAAAATCTCTTCGTCAGGAAAATCATATTGCACTGACTGGTAATCTTCAATAGGTTGGTGAGCTAAATGGTAAGCCAAGACACTACCTTTGATCGCTTTTTGAGATCAGTATTCAATATCATATTCTGATAACAACATCTTCCAACGGGAAATCCTCCCAGTTAAATCGGGCTTTTCAAAAATATACTTGATTGGATCCATTTTAGATATCAACCAAGTAGTATGATTCAACATATACTGGCAAAGACGCATAGCAGCCCAAGCCAATATGCAACATGTCTTTTCAAGCATAGAATACCGAGTCTAACAATCGGGGAACTTCTTATTAAGGTAGTAATTTACATACTCTTTCTTTCCAGATTCATCTTGCTGACCAAGAACACAACCCACACTCTCTTCAAGCACAATCAAATACATGATCAATGGCCTTCCTTCAACAGGTGGAGACAGAATCGGAGGCTCAGGCAGGTACTCTTTGATACTATCAAAAGCTTTCTGGCAGTCCTCGGTCTAATCACAAGACTGATCTTTCCAAAGAAGCTTGAATATAGGTGCACATGTGGCAGTCATATGCAATATAAATCTTGAGATATAATTCAAGCGACCGAGAAAACCTCTGACTTGCTTCTCAGTTTTGGGCACATGCATCTCTTGTATTTCTTTGACCTTGGCAGGATCAACTTTAATTCTCTTTTCGCTGACAATAAAGCCCAACAACTTACCAGAACGAACACCAAACGTACACTTATCAGGATTCAAGCGGAATTTCTACTTCCTCAAACGCTGGAATAGCTTCAACAAATGCTCAACATGTTCTTCTTCATCACTTGATTTGGAAATCATATCAACAACATAAACTTCAATCTCTTTATGCATCATATCATGAAAAAGAGTGGTCATAGCTCTCTGGTATGTTGCACCAGCATTCTTTAAACCGAAAGGCATCACTCTATAACAGAATGTTCCCCAGGGTGTAATGAATATGGTCTTCTCCATATCTTCAGGTCTCGTCTTGATCTGATTATAATCGGAAAATCCGTCCATAAACAAAAATACTTTGAATTTAGTTGTATTGTCTACAAACATATCAATGTGTGGCAGAGGAAATCATCTTTCGGACTAGCTTTGTTCAAATCTCTATAGTCAACACACATGCGGACTTTTCCATCTTTCTTAGGAACAGGCACAATGTTGGCCACCCACTGCAGATATTCGGAGGTTACACGAAAACCACCGTCAATCTGCTTCTGCACTTCCTCTTTGATATTTACTACCATATCAGGATGCGTTCTTCTCAACTTCTGCTTGACCGACGAGTATTTTGGCTTCAACGGCAATCTATGCTCCACAATCTCAAAATCTAAACCAGGCATGTCTTGATAGGACCAAGCAAACACTTCTGAATATTCTCGAAGAAGATCAATCAACCCCTTTTTAGCCTCTGGACACAGTTGAGACCCAATCTTGACTTCCTTCACATCATCTTCAGAACCCAAGTTGACTAGTTCAATCTGCTCTTCAAATGGCTGAATGACTTTTTCCTTATACTCAATTAAATGAGATAATTCATTAGATACTTCATCATCAGTTTCTTCCTCAGCCTTAAACACAGGGAAATCAAAGTTTGGAGAGGGAGTAGGATCATTCTATTCAATGGGTTAGAGAACCAACTTGCATAGTGATTTGATATTTTGATTTTAGAGAAGTGAATTGTGATCAAATATTATGCAAATGGAATATTATTATTTATTTATGTTTTTTGTGATTACCATTTTCAGAAAAGCAAAAAGTAAAAACAAAACATCATAGATGTGGATGAATAAAATTGTCTTTTATTGATGATAATTGTAATGCCCATCAATGTCCACTTCTCCCTTAGGCATATGAGAAGGATTTTTTTCTTAAAAATGAAAAACAAATTACTTAGAGTGATGGATAACAGTAGGAACATTAATAACAACCCAATTGTTGCAAGTCTGGCCATGCGTCACAAAGTTGGCGCAAGCTTCATCTTCATCGTCATTATCCTCAATCACAGCAGCTGAGTGTTGAATATTACCATGAATGAACCCTCCACTACGGAAACTCGGTTGCATAATTTCAGTCTTGACGTTGAATGGCCCTGGTGGAAATCCCAATCCGACCCTATTCTTGTTCTCAATAATCTCTATAATACGGCCCCATTGATCAGTGCTGCCATCCTCAATAGCCTTTTGAGCATCCTTCAAAGAAGACATGGGTGCCCCTAGTTTTCTTCTCCTTAGCAATGGATAAGGCTTGGAACGGAGTTCCAACCTCCTCCTCAGCTTCAACATAAGAAAAGGATGACAAATGAATCACCAATAGTGCTTTTTCTCCACCAACAATGACAAGCTTGCCGTTCTTCACAAATTTCAACTTCTGGTGTAGAGTAGACGTCATTGCTCCAACTTCATGAATCCATGGCCTTCCCAACAAGTAGTTATAGGCTGGGTGGATATCCATCACTTGGAAAGTAATTTGGAGATCACTTGGACCTATCTTAACTGGAAGGTTCACTTCACCAATGACGGTTTTACGGGAACCATCAAACGCTTTGATAATCACGCCATTGTATCTCATTAGGGCACCTTGATAAGAAAGTCTGGACAGAGTTGACTTCGGAAGTACGTTCAAAGAAGACCCAGTGTCAACCAACACATTGGAGATAGCGTCCTCCTTGCAATTCATCGAAATGTGTAGCGCCAGATTATGATTTCTGCGTTCCTCAAGAAGCTCTTCATCACAAAAACTAAAATTATTGCAAGAAGTGATATTGGCAACAATGTGGTCAAACTGATCCATAGTTACATCATGTTCTACATAATCTTGTTCAAGAACTTTCTGCAATGCCTCTCTATGCGCCTCAGAATTCATCAATAATGACAGCACGAAGATCTTTGACGGGGTTTGGAGCAGTTACTCCATCATATTAAACTCACTTCTCTTTATCAATTTTAACATTTCATCATCATCACTAGCCTTCAGTTTGCTGGATTCACCAGACTGACACACTGGAGTGCTAACTGGATTCATCACTGGAATCTCTGCTTTCTTACTGGTTGTAGCATCTTCTACTTCCTTCGGGAAAACTAGACCAAACACACAACCACTACGGGCCACCTTCACAATATCATCTATATTCACCATAGAATCTACAACTGGTAAAGGAACCTCTTGACCATTCTCCATCATTGTGGCATTATACTGATAAGGCACATCTTTATCGGATGCATACGAAACAGGGCCTGCTAACCGTATTACCAAGGGCGATACCGATCTATTAACATTATTGTTGTTGCTGCTATCGAACTGGATTACTACCCGCTCAGGGGTCTTGAACACAGGCAGAATTACATTTACATCATCTATATCCCTCGACTGTTGAATCTGGATTACATTCTCATCCATTAACTTCTGGATATATCTCTTAACAATTATACACCCACGAGGGTTCACACTACAGATTGCACAACCATCATGGTCATGCTCACATTCATTGACCAAACACAAGGTTCTATGCATTTCCACCAGCGACCTATGGATACGTCGTACATCGAATACTCGGAAATTCCCTGGACAGTTGTCCACCATATTGACATAAGCATTACCATGAGCAGGCAACCAATTAGCTTTCACATTAGGTGCTCGGTCCTCAAAGGACACCATCTCACTCTTCATAAGCTTTTGTACCTCATACTTTAACGAATATCAACTCTCTATATCGTGGTTAGGGGCTCCCTGGTGAAAGGCACAACGAAGTTCGGGTTTAAACCACCATGGAAGTGGATCGGGAATTACGGAGGATTTCTGGGTTGAATGAGATTCTTGAGAACCAAGGACGAATATAATTCTGCGTAAGACATAGGAATAGGGTCAAAGGAGACCTTCTTCCTCTCAAAGTTAATTGTTGATTATTGTTGTTGTAGTCGGTTCTTTGTTGTGGTTGTTGTTGACGTGGTTGTTATTGAATCGGGACCGATTGATTATTGGAATTGTTGGAAAAAACTGGAAGCACTGAAGAAACTTGATATTGATGTTGACGAGGACGAGAATGCTTTCTAACATGAAGCCTCCTATGCCTCCCCACATACTTCTTGCTAGACGATGCTTCTTCTTTAGACAGACGTCCTTCATGGACTCCTTATTCTAACCTCATCCCCATATTTACCATTTCGGTAAAGTCATTGGGGGCACTGGCAATCATACATTCGTAAGAAAACGAAATCAACATCTTCAAGAAAATCTTCGTCATCTCCTTCTCTTCCAATGGTGGACTAATCTGGGCAGCAAGTTCCCTCCACCTCTGAGCATACTCTTTGAATGTCTCTTTATCCTTCTGAGAGATAGATCTCAGTTGGTCCCTATCAGGCGCCATATCAACGTTGTATTTATACTGCTTGACAAAGGCTTTGCCTAAGTCGTTGAAAGTACGTATATTTGCACTGCCTAACCCCATATACCATCTCAAAGCAGCACCAATCAAACTGTCTTGGAAGTAGTGAATCAGCAACTGATCATTATCAGTTTGAGTTGACATCTTTCTGGCGTACATCACAAGGTGGCTTAGCGGACAAGTATTTCCCTTATACTTCTCAAAGTCAGGGACCTTGAACTTCATCGGGATCTTCACATTGGGTACCAGGCAGAGCTCAACATCATTCTTCCCAAATAAGTCCTTCCCTCTCAAAGTCTTCAACTCTTTACGCAACTCGAGGAACTGATCCTTCATTTCCTCCATCTTCTCATATACATTTGGGCCCTCAGATGGCTCAGAATGGTAGATGGTATCCTTAACACGAGGCAGAGTATGAATGAATGGAGGAGGTACTGATATGACCAGGCTAGATGCCGGCAGAGAAACAAAAGTGGGTGCATACTCTTCAGGCATAAAGTTAGATGGCATTCCTCAAGGGAATCCATCAGGCATGGAAGGACCGAATTGGCTAGCAGCAACTGGAACAGTCAAGGTAGCAACCTAAAAAATAACAGTCCTTTTGGGAGGAGTTGTAGGAGTTGGTGAAGATTGATTATGTACATCAAGAACATACTCCATCATAGCAGTTAACTGTGCAATTTCATCTTTCAGCTCTCTATTCTCTTACTCTAAATGCTTCATGATCTTCGGTTGGTTAGCGCGAGTGTTGTATCAGTGAGTCAGCTTGGCTGAAGGACAGAAGAATAACCGATAAGACATCTGGCGGAAGAAAACCTGTTATGCAAATGATGCACGAAATACAATGTTTTTGTTTATTTAACTTCAAGGAACATATGAAGTTTTATTTGCAAAATTTTAAACAATAACAATAGTAACAATTTGATTGACCATAAAATCTCTTTTTATTCATAAAATTTGGAAGGACTACACTAAGTATAATTTTAGAAACCAAAATATAAATACAAGAGAAAAGGAAACTAATCATCCTAATGATCTCTTAGCAACTGCGTCAGATGATCTGGTTGTGGGTGCGTACTTCCTTCGGATGCGTCAAATCTCAGACTCAGAAGATATCTTCATCTGAGCTTTCTCAAGGACAAGCTGATTAATAATCTTCTTCCAAGCACCAGAAGGCTGAGGCATACTAGAGGAAGACAGACCCTCTGGCTCTCTTTGTCTCTTCACTGCTTGGTCTTCAAGAAGTTCAATAAGTGAATCCTTGTCTTTTGACTCAAGCTGCAACTCCTCATGCTTTCGGCTTAAAGCATGGAACCGCTCTTCCCATATATCTCTCTCTTGCTTCATCTTGGTGAGTGTGTGTTTCAACTCCTCTATATCTTGGTTAGGGAGAGTTGATGGCTCATCCACAACCAAAGACATAGGTCTTTCACAGGCATACGACATCTTCAGTTCCAAAGCTCTCTTCTTCACCCAAGTAGTGTAAGCTTCCAAAGAAACACAGTTGTACGGACCAAGCTCAGATCTTCCTTTCCTATGCACGTTATGCCAAGCACGTAGCATCTTCTGCTTCAAATGTTGGGGATTTATACCCTCTTGATAGAAAAGACCTTATAACTGAGTGTTATTAGGTTTGTCTCTCAAGGGGAACCCAAGTTGCCGATGAGCCAAAGCAGGGTTGTAGTTGATTCCTCCTTGTGTACCAAGGAGAGGGACATTAGAGAATTCACCACAACTGTAAATAATATCCAAGCTAGCCAATGTAGAGTCATACCAAACAATATCATCATTAGTGAGAGATATAAGTCTCTGGGGCCACCTTAGACATTGTTTGTTCCTCAAGAAAGTAGGCGTCTGAGGCAAGTGCGAAATAAACCACTTGTACATAAGAGGAACATAACATACAATAGTCTCACCACTTTTAGAATTCCTTAAATGCAAAGAGAAATACATATCACCCAACAGAGTAGGCACAGGATTCCCAATCAAGAAGATTCGGATGGCGTTAACATCGACAAAACCGTCAATGTTAGGGAACAAAGCTATATCATAGATGAGTAATACAAAGATAGCTTTAAAAGCATCCATACTACCGACTTGAGCAAAGACAGTAGCTTTACTAATGAGGAACTCAGAAGTCAACCTCATAATTCCTTCTTTCTTCACCAAATGAGCTTCAATCTCAAATTTCTTCAAATGAAGAGCTTCAGCTATGATATGAGATCTGGGAATCTCCTCCAATCCACTAAAAGGTACCTTGTCAAATACGGGTATTCCCAAGAGATGGGCATACTCCTCTAACGTAGTTGCAAGCTGATAATTGGGAAAAGTGAAGCAATGGTAGAGAGGGCCATAAAACTGAACCAAAACACTTAAGGGGCCTTCAACCATATCAGTAGATAATACAGACAAAAGCTTCTCATGACGTTGCTTGAAGTCCAAGGGATCTAATACAAAAGATGACAACTTCCTTAGCTCTTTCAAATCAGGACATCTGAAACCATGCCTTTTAGTGTTCCTTCGTCCACAATCCATTGGTCTGAAAATATTTGCAAATAAGGCCTCAGTTCCTTGAAATTTACTTTTTGTGATGAATGTCATGATGTGCATGTATGCATGAATGCAACAATTACACATAAGGGATCATAAACAAGGCAAATACAAACAAAGGTCAAGGGATGGATCAAGTCATCATCAAGTCAATCATCCATTTTGGTGGATTATGGTTTTCACCTTATCAACACCCAAGTTCCATTGATATTGATGAGACATGATCAGATCAACCGAGAATCAAAGGGTTTGTTGTGAGTCACGAGCATGGAGTCAAGTTAAGAACCATCCAAAAGGAGTGTACTAAGGATAAAAACCTGTAGATCATGTTCTATAAAGTTCCCAGAATCTTAATCCCATCTATCGGATATTACAGGTTAGGATGACTGACTCATCAACCCATAATATTCTCAAGAGAAACTCGTCTGAGTGTAGTATCACGTAAAAATTGTTATCAGGTCTACACCTGAACAGCCTTCGCACTACGTCCTAAATAGGCCAAGATGGGTTAAATGTTCTACGGTCCTCAACTTCTCGGACCCCAAATAAGAGAAAGTAATGCCTAACTACAAATGACATGTGTGACATTAGTAACTCCAAAAGGGTCTCCATTGAGTAGATGGGTCTCAAGCCAACTTGTTAAGGACTACTCCACACAAGTTGAACATGACTATACCATCCTCCTATCTTAATTTCACTCAAGTTAGGGTTAGAACTTATCTCACCACTCAGAGATCACCAAGCACAACAAGCAGATTATATCACACAAACAAATATTACAAACATCAAATATACAAATATATACACATAAAAAAGTAGGCTAAACCCACTGAGGACTACTCCCCAGCAGAGTCGCCACTTAATTTCTGTAACGATAAATTCATGACCATCAAGCTATGGATAAGCTTAACATCAATAAAACCAGAGTCGCCACCACGCTTTTATTGTTTCCAAAGGAAAAGGGAAAAGTATGAACAAAACCCAAAGATAAGAAGTTTTCAAATCAAAACTAATAAAATGCCAGAGATTAAAGGTAAGGGGGTTGGTTACATAGAGGGAAGGTGTTAGCACCCAAAGTGTCCTAGGTACTCCTAGGGAGCCCTTTTTTTTATGTGTGTATGTGTTTTTTGGTATAAATGATGTTTGAGAAAAATAGAATGTTGGGATGAGAAAAGAATTTATTGATTATATTTTGTGTTTGACAAGACCTTCAGACTTGTGCCTACGTACCAACATAAAAATGAGGGATCAAAACCTCGTAGTTCGTGGTAACAATTTCAAAATGAGTGGGTTGATTTTAATAAAAGGTTAATAAGAAAGGCACAAAAGGCCCAAAAGTTTGAATGAAGTTGTTAGTTCTTTTTGTCTTTTGAAATTTTAAGTCAATATGATTAGATTTATTTACAAGTTTGATTTAAGAACAAGAGTTTGAAAATTCATTGGCATAAGGCCAAAGTTTCTATTTTTTTAAAATACGGTCTAAGTTTGGAATTACAAGCAGAGAAAGTTTTTGAAAGGGGGGAGACATTTTAAAATTTAAGAAGTGGGAGGAGATGAAGAGGCTATCCTAAGCAAAAAAATTAAAAGTTAAGAGTTGAAAAGATCTGACCAATGGGATGCAATCCAACAGCCAAGAATGTCATATAGAAAACCCACTTTCCCTTTGGACTTTGAATCAAGCAATAATCAATCAGGCAATTAGCAATATCAGACGTCATGAAGATCAAGGCATCAAATAAAGATAGCCACATCCAAGCAAGAAAATCCCAGAGCTAGCAATCTTCTTTGTCTTCTCATGTATCAGATGAAATACTCCTTGATTAACTCAGAATAAAGCATTTGACACAAGATCAAAATAACAATTTGCATCAAGACAATGTAGCAGATGAATTCAAATAAATCCCAAGACTTGCATCAGATGAAGGCTGTCATACCCCAAAATTTGCCCATTAATATTTTAAGACATTTTTCAGGGCATTCCGACTCATTTTTATGACACTGATCTTAAAGGAACGAAGGCCCAACTCACGAATGGCCCAATCCAGAAAATGGCCCAAACTGGCCTGTTCGCTACACGTTCGCTACACGCTCGCCTAGCGAACGTTCGCTACACGTTCGCTACACGCTCGCCTAGCGAACGTTCGCTACACGCTCGCCTAGCGAAGCTGACAGACAACAGAAAATTTCGGGCTTCATTCTGAGCCCATTAGGTCATCAAAGGAGTATTATAAATACCCCAACTCCAGAACGAAAAGGAAAAACGAAAAACCGAGACGGAGACGGCCGGAAACCCTGGCATAGCAACCCCGGAGAGTAGCCCAGAGAAGTCGGAGTGAAGAAACCCTGACGGCCGCTCATCCGCACCGAAGTTACCGTCGCTTAACTCAACCCGATACCAAAAGTGACTTGCCAATTCAGCATTACCACTCCATTGCAAACAGGTTTGTGTATCATTATTGTTTTATGCTTCCAATTTGTAAATCTCTAAATACATAATGCATCATGATTGAATTTTTGGATATGTAATTAGACTTTGCATGTGAATTCCAGTATGCCTGAATATCCTGAGTGTTTGACCATATTATTTCTGTAATTGAATGCAATAAGGCATGCATCATGCTGAGATCATACTGTTCTGAAATTCAAAACCCGCAGCCGCTCGCTAGCACATCGCTAAGCGAGCATGTAGCGAGCATTCGCTAGGCCCTCGCTAGGCGAGGCAGAGGCGAACGGGACAACCGTTGATATTTGTTATGTCCTATGCGTAACCTGATCTATTCTATGTTAATTATGCACTGTTTTGCCTGACATTCATGCTGCTGTGTTTTCTTTTGCGGTGTAATCCTCGATTGCACCCTGATTGGTATTCTAACCCGTTTGCTGAATTTTGTAAAGGTTCACATATCCCAGGAAAAGAGTGTTGTTTAGGCCTTCCACTTTATTTGTGGGATACCCTTATGAAGATCCGCCCTAAATTGCTTAATTAATTTTAATGTATTAATTTTAATGTATTAATTTTAATGTATTGATTTTAATGTGGAGATTCATCCTAATCACCTAATTGACTTTAAAATATGACCTTTAAACATGTGATTTTGGACCTCTCTTTGCTGCCCTACGGTATTACGGTATAACGGTCATGTCCCGCGAATGTAGGGATACACTTAGCAAAGACCCTTCGGTTAAATCATCATAAAATAAATCATGGTCCCTCGGATGTTGCTTTCGAAAATACGATTTTGTCCCTCGATGACCCTTCGGTGTAGCCTACGGTTAAATGATGATCGTCCCTTCGAATGCTAAGGTATCCTTACAACTGTTGCCTTCAATGACCTATCGATGACCCTACAATGACCCTTTTACATCCAAAGGATAAAACTATTTACTTCTCAATAGTAAGGACAGTTTTACCCTCATAAGGATAGGAAATGCCCATAACGACCTTAGGAAGGTATAACTCTCAATTACTGGATCATAACCTAAAACATTTTCCACCCCTCACACTTTGCAAGTCCTAGAAAATCACCACTTGGTATACATTCATACTAGAATCATTACCAAGTTATATTTTTCTAAACTGTTTTTCAAAATCAAACGAGATAAATACTTTGTATACATTCATACGAGAATCATTACAAAGTTAAACTCTCTTTTCGAAACATTTTTAAACAATTCACCAATACTTTTCAGACAAAAATATAAGTGATCCAGCAATTAAGAGCCCATGGATAACCATGGATACAAAGGGTGCTAATACCTTCCCTTTGTATAATGTACCTCCCGAACCCAAAATCTATTGAGGTCTTTCCTGTTCTTTTCCACCTTTCTTTATTGGATAAAAGAAAAGTCGGTGGCGACTCTTGCTATCCGCGACATTGCGATAAAAAGCAAAATACCCCAAGTCAGTTCACCGTATGACAGAACTGGCGACTCTGCTGGGGATAATTACAAGAGAGGTTACCTTAAAAAAAACAAGATCACTTATTTAAAATTGTCTGATTTACTTTTAAGGGATTGCTTGGGTATTCTTGAGTGAAAGATCCTACACCCGGATCTAGTGTACCTTAGGTAAGTAGCAATAGATCATCGCGACTATCCGGCGTATACTGGAATGGTTAAAATGATGGCTACGGTTAATGTGACACTTTGGATGTCCTGATGTTCCTCATGTTTACTTGAGGAAAAATTTGGCTTCCGCGTGGTGTCATCAAAGCATTAACCAGACCTTTAGAACCCTAATTGACTCATCCTAGCCATTAGAAAGTAGTGAGATAACTGACTTCGGTTCCGACTGGGGTTGGTTGAGACTCGATACTACACTCCTTGAGATTGGACTTTAGGGAAGCTTCGGTCAACCACTTGGTGTTGCACTGAAATGGACTTAAGGGAAGGTCAATGATTGGAGATCCTTTTAGAACCCGGTTACTATTCTAGGACAGGTTGAACCAACCAAACTTCAGTGGGGAGGGTACTTACCTACGGAACTCATGCAAGCCTTAAAACTCAGGAATGATGGTTGTATGACTTGCTTGTGCTTGTTATTTACTTAACATCATAACATCATAACATCATAACATCATAACATCATAACATCATGACATCATAACATTGTACTAACCATTTCAAGGACTTAGGGATTTAACTTTGCTCTGTTTTGTAAGGCTATGGCTCCCAGGAAGACCATCCGGATTAATCTTGTAGCAATCTCTCCTCAACTCAAGAACTTAGTGTCAGAACTTTCCGATCATGCGCAGTTCATCAAGAGACATGGTTCTCTTCTCAATTTAGTTACCACTGGGTTCAAAGAAGATATGATGAGAGTTTTATTCCAGTTCTTCGACCCTAAACATCATTGCTTCACATTCCCAGATTATCAGTTGGTACCCACGTTAGAAGAATTCTCTAGACTGCTTGGGATACCTATCCTTGATCAAATACCTTTCAGTGGTTTAGAAATGGTTCCGAAGTCTGAAGAAGTTGCCGCAGCTTTACACATGACGAAGTCCGATATTGAGACCAATTGGGTAACAAGAAGTGGAGTTAAGGGTTTACTTGCCAAATTTCTGATAAATAAAGCCCGAGAATTCTTAAAAGTTATGGATGTCCATGCTTTCGAAGATGTCCTAGCATTACTAATCTATGGCTTGGTGTTGTTCCCTAATCCAGACCAATTCATAGACATGAATGCTATTAAGATATTTCTCACTCGTAACCCTGTGCCTACCTTGCTTGGAGACATTTTGCATTCCCTTCACACTCGTACTATGAAGAGACAAGGGACCCTCATGTGCTGCGTACCTTTATTGGCTAGGTGGTTTATTTCGCACCTTCCTCAATCAGTCTTGAAGAATGATCAAAATGTGAAGTGGTCTCAAAGGATAATGTCGCTCTCCCATTCAGACATCCGTTGGTGTCCTCATCTCAAAGAAGATGTTCTCCTAATCGACCGTTGTGGAGAATTCTCTAATGTACCACTCTTGGAGATAAGAGGAGGCATTACTTACAACCCAGCTTTAGCCCTCCGTCAATTTGGTTATGCTCGAAGAGATGGTCCACATGAGATAATTATCCAAGGCATTGTGTTTGACTATGACAATGATCCCCATGGTCTCCGTCAAAGGTTTGTACGAGCTTGGGGCATGGTGAAAAGAAGCACTTTAAGACAGAAAAACTCTATTCCTATGGAACCTTATCTCAGATGGGTACGCGCCAGAGCTCGTGAACTTGTCATGCCATATCTTGCAGTCAGACCATTGATTGTTGAACCAGGAGTTGAAGGAGGTACTCCTCAGATCATTCCTTATCCAGATATGCCTACCGATCTTGAAGAATTGAAGAGATCCTGGACTCAGTTGAGAGAGGAAAGGGATACTTTTGAAGCCCAGTTCAGTGCTGAAAGGAAGAGGGTGTTAGAACTTACCAGCCAGCTGAATGAGGAACGAAGACTCAATGCATATCTTCGCCCCAAAAGAAGCCGTCCCTGGGAGACTTGAGCTTTTATTGTATTTTATTTTATTTTATTGTAATGAACGTTGATAAAAAAAAAAGAAATTATTAATAAAAGTGCATTTCTCGTTGGTTTATGCAAAGTTAAATTTCAAAAGTCCTTGAAAACATTTCGTACATTGCATAGCATAACATAACATTGCATAACAGGTGTTCTAAAAAATCAGTGTTCTCACGGTCTTCCTATTACAAACAGAAAAATGGATCTTGAACAAACTGTCAAAGATCTCCAGACTCAGAATGCTCAATTCAAGGAGATGATGCTAAGCTTATCCAAGGGGCAGGAGGAACTGAAGGCTCTTTTGCTCGAAAAGAAGAAAGACAAGAAAGCTGTGAGTTTCATTAACCCGGGAAGAAGGCGTAAAGGACAGGCCGCAGGAGTCAAGTTTGGAATCCCGAATGGTCCAGAAGAGGGGGCGGAGAATGATTCAGAGGAAGAGAATGCTGATTTCTCCAACCCTGAGGATGACGATGAAGATTATGAAAATGAACAGTACTCTCCAAGAGATGATAAGTACAAGTTGCTGGAAGAACGTATGCTAGCTATGGAGGGTCAGAAGGCGCCCGGTCTGGATTTCGAAAGTTTGGGTCTGGTCTCCGATGTGACCATTCCTCGCAAATTCAAAATCCCCACTTTCACTAAGTACGATGGTGCGTCTTGTCCTCAGATGCATCTGAGAGCTTATGTGAGAAAGATTCAGCCGCATACCACTGACAGGAAGCTATGGATCCATTTCTTCCAAGAGAGCCTGTCTGGCACACAGTTGGAATGGTATTATCAGCTCGAGAGCTCTGACATCCGCACCTGGACTGATTTAGCAACAACTTTCTATAAACAGTACCAGTATAACTCTGAACTAGCGCCTACCCGGCTACAGCTGCAGAATATGACTATGGGATCTAAAGAAAGCTTTAAAGAATATGCTCAAAAGTGGAGAGATTTGGCTGGCAGAGTCAAACCCCCTATGACTGACAGAGAATTGGTGGACATGTTCATGGGCACACTGACCGGCCCATTCTACAGCCATCTACTGGGAAGTTCTTCATCAGGTTTCACTGAACTTATATTAACAGGTGAACGTGTTGAAAGCGGCATCCGAAGTGGAAAGATACAGGCGGCTGCCTCTGCAAGCACCAAAAGGTCCTATCAGGGGAGGAACGAATCAAATGCTGTGTACGGTCAAAAGGGTCGTAACAAGAAAAACCGTGACCACGACATTGGAGCAGTTACGATTGCAGCACCACCATCTCAAAACTTCCAGCCCAAACAAGACAGGCCAAGAAGGCAGTTCACCAGGATCAATATGACCTTGGCACAGGCACTGCAGGGAATGCTAAAGGCAAATTTGATCACCCTCAGAGATCCTCCTACGAATCCCAACACTACTTCTTCTCGTTATAACCCTAATGCCAGGTGTGCATATCACTCCGATAGCCCCGGGCATGATACAAACGATTGCTGGTCATTGAAGAATAAGATTCAGGATATGATCGAAGCTGGAGAAATTGAGTTTGAGCCTCCGGAGACTCCTAATGTCATCACTGCTCCTATGCCTAAGCATGACAAGACGGTTAATGCTGTGGATGACGACGATCACGTTTCCAATGTGGCGGACTTAACGTCTCCTCTCCAGATCATAAAGAGGAATTTATTGCAAACTGATTTATTTCCAGGTTGTGCTGAAGATTGCAATCTCTGCATACTCCAACCAGATGATTGTTGGGAGTTGAAGAGTGGTATTCAACGGCTGATGGATGATCGTACAGTTCTCTTCGAAAGGATGCCTAAGGCGGAAAATCCCATTGAAGAAATATCTGTGATTGCTAGGTCCAAAGTGCCAGTGAAGATTACCGCTACCAGGGCTCCCGTGAAGATTACTGCTGAGCCCAAGGTAGCTCCCCTAATCATTACTGCACCTGGCCCGATCCCGTATTCCTCAAGCAAAGCTATTCCGTGGAACTATGGCGGTGATGTTTACGTACATGGCGTGAAGCAAGTGGATAATGCTGCTAGTACTAGTGGCATTGTTGGGACTAGTAAAATTACTCGAAGCGGAAGGATCTTCTCTCCAGAAATCTCACCTCCTGTCCTTGAAACTCGAGGAAAGGAACCAGTCAATCCTTCTCAGTCAGAGACACCGGTCGAAGTTACTCCCGAAGATGTTGCCAAACAAGAAATGGAAGAAGTGCTGAAAATCATTCGCAAGAGTGATTTTGATGTTGTAGAACAGTTGGGGCATACCCCGTCTAAGATCTCGATGTTATCCTTGCTGTTATCTTCTGAACCTCATGCCAATGCATTGATAAAATTCTTGAAGACCGCTCATGTACCTCAGGAGACATCTGTCGATCAGTTCGAACATTATGTTGCTCACTTGGCTGTTGACAATGGCCTAGGCTTTTCCGACGCTGATCTGACACCAGCAGGAAAGAATCACAATAAAGCCCTGCATATCTCCATTGAGTGTAGGGGAATCACTTTGTCTCATGTGTTGATCGATAATGGCTCTTCCTTGAATGTGCTGCCGACAACTGTGCTGGATAAGCTGGACTGTAAAAGCATTGAACTGAAACCTAGTGACATTGTGGTACGTGCTTACGATGGTGCGAAGAGTGTTGTCCAGGGCGAAGTAGTCCTTCCTATCAAGATAGGACCTCAAGTCTTCAACACTACCTTCCATGTAATGAACATTCGTCCTGCCTATTCCTGCTTACTGGGACGCCCTTGGATTCATGGGGCAGGCGCTGTAGCCTCATCTCTCCATCAAAAGTTGAGGTATCCCACAAAGGGCAAAATTGTCACCGTGTGTGGAGAAGAAGAGTACATTGTCAGTAGTGTGCATACCTTCAGATACGTCGAGATGGATGGTGAATTCATTGAGACTCCTTGTCAGTCATTTGAAGTAGTTCCTCCGACCAATCCTGTCCTTAAGCCAACTTCCTGTGTACCCAAGGTTATTCGTGCTCCTCCTGCTATGATTTCTCTGAAGGACGCTCAAGCCGTGGTTGAAGATGGTGGTCGTACTGGCTGGGGTCAATTGATCGACGTACCGTACAAGTCTGACAAATTTGGCCTGGGGTTCAGCTCTGACAAGAGTCAAATTAATGCTGTAGAAGATGCTGACAGCGATTGCGACCTGGATAGCTGGATTTTCCCAACAATTGGTGACGGACTCAATAATTGGAAGGCTGAAGACACTATCCCGATTTCCTTTAGTCAGGAGTAATTGTTATTGTCTATTTTAGTGTTGCAAATTTTTGTTTTTTTTACAATTGAACTTCTCCAAGCGTTGTGTCTATGCCCGGGGCACAATAGCTAATTTGTTAAGGGTTTTGTCATCTTCATAAGCATATTCATATTCAATAAATCAATGGACTTTTTGCATTCAAATATTGCGCTCTTTATCTTTTCTGTCATCTTCCAAACGAGCTATGTTTTCTTACACACACTCACGTAACGAATTGCAGATCCATACCCACTCTGGATCCTGTTGACAATAGTTCTACTACTGTTCATTATGACTTTGAAAATCCGATCTACCAAGCCGAGGATGGAAGTGAGGAAGATTGTGAAGTACCTGGAGAACTTGCCAGACTGTTACTGCAGGAAGAAAGGACTATACAGCCACACGAGGAGTCAGTTGAGACTGTAAATCTGGGTACTGAAGTAAACAAGAAAGAAGTCAAAATAGGAGCAGTCTTGGAAAACAGTGTCAAGAGAAGGTTGATTCAGATGTTGCATGACTATGTAGAGATTTTTGCTTGGTCTTATGAAGACATGCCAGGACTGGATACCGATATAGTAGTGCATCGACTGCCAACGAGGGAAGAATGTCGTCCTGTTAAGCAAAAGGTTCGTCGCATGCGTCCTGAAATGTCTGAGAAAATCAAAGCCGAGGTGATGAAACAATTTGATGCAGGTTTTCTGGCTGTTACTTCTTATCCTCAATGGGTTGCTAATGTGGTACCAGTGCCAAAGAAGGATGGTAAGGTGCGAATGTGTGTAGATTACCGAGACCTGAATAAGGCGAGTCCCAAGGATGACTTTCCACTCCCGCACATTGATGTTCTGGTAGATAACACCGCTCAACACAAGGTGTTCTCATTCATGGATGGATTCTCAGGTTACAACCAGATTAAGATGGCGCCTGAGGACATGGAGAAAACTACGTTTGTGACGCAATGGGGCATGTTCTGTTATAAAGTAATGCCATTTGGTTTAAAGAATGCAGGGGCAACGTACCAGCGTGCTATGGTGGTTTTGTTCCATGATATGATCCATCATGAAATAGAAGTATATGTGGATGACATGATAGCCAGATCTCATACTGAGGAGGAACATCTCGATCATTTATACAAACTGTTCGAGAGGTTGAAGAAATACAAGTTGAGGTTGAACCCGAACAAATGCACCTTTGGGGTAAGGTCCGGCAAACTCCTGGGCTTTATTGTCAGTGGCAGAGGAATCGAGGTTGACCCAGCCAAGGTGAGAGCTATTCAAGAAATGCCAGTTCCCAGTACAGATAAAGAAGTCAGAGGTTTCTTGGGACGCTTGAATTACATTGCCCGATTTATCTCCCATTTGACCGCCACCTGCAAACCCCTCTTCAAGCTACTGAGGAAAAATCAAGAGATGATATGGAATGAGGAATGTCAAGAAGCTTTTGACAAAATCAAGAGGTATCTCCAGGAACCTCCGATCCTGATGCCACCGGTTGAAGGAAGACCTCTAATCATGTATTTGACCGTGTTAGAAAATTCAATGGGGTGTGTGTTGGGGCAACATGACGAGTCTGGTCGAAAAGAGCATGCCATATACTACCTTAGCAAAAAGTTTACCGACTGTGAAACAAGATACTCACTGCTCGAGAGAACTTGCTGTGCTTTGGCCTGGGCTGCTCGCCGATTAAGACAATACATGTTGAATCATACCACTTTATTGATTTCTAAGATGGATCCTATCAAATACATATTTGAGAAACCCGCTCTCTCCGGAAGAATAGCAAGATGGCAGATGATTCTAACGGAGTACGACATCCAGTATACTACCCAGAAAGCAATCAAAGGAAGCGTGCTAGCCGATCATTTGGCTCATCAAGCAGTGGATGATTACCAATCTATGAATTTTGAGTTCCCAGATGAGGATGTCATGCTTGTTACTGATTATGAAGAACCTGGACCGGATGAAGGACCCGAACTAGGATCCCGATGGACTATGGTTTTCGATGGGTCTTCTAATGCATTGGGCAATGGTGTTGGTGTGGTAATCATTTCTCCCGAGGGTTACCATACGCCTTTCACTGCTAGACTATGTTTTCATTGTACCAATAATATGGCTGAGTATGAAGCATGTATTTTGGGACTCAAGGCTGCTATAGACCGGCGGGTCAAGTTTTTGAGTGTGTACGGAGACTCAGCATTAGTAATCAGTCAGATCAAAGGAGAATGGGACACTAAGCATCCGAATCTCATCCCTTACCGAGAACGGGTGATGACATTAATCCCATACTTTGAAGAGATTACATTCGAACATATCCCACGAGAAGAGAATCAGTTGGCAGACGCATTAGCCACCATGTCATCTATGTTCAGAGTCAGATGGGACAATGAAGCTCCCAGGATCACCATTGAGCGACTAGATGAACCGGCATACTGTTATGAACTTAACACTGAGGGAGTACGGGAAAAACCTTGGTTCCACGAAGTAAAAAGATATTTAGAAGCTCAGGAATACCCTGAAGGGGCATCCATCAATGACAAAAAATTCCTGAGGAAGTTCTCCGCTAAGTTCTTTCTGAGTAATGGAGTATTATACAAACGTAACCACGATTCGACTTTGCTTCGCTGTGTGGATAAAAAGGAAGCAGAAAAGATTATGGGAGATATGCACGACGGTATTTTTGGGACTCATTCTAGTGGACATACGATGGCCAAGAAGATTCTGAGATCAGGATATTATTGGTCTACCATGGAAGCTGATTGCCACCGTCACTCCAGAACCTGTCATAAGTGCCAGATCTATGCGGACAAAGTACATGTGCCTCCTGCTCCACTAAACGTGTTGACAGCCCCTTGGCCTTTTGCGATGTGGGGCATTGACATGATTGGAGAGATTAAACCTACTGCTTCTAATGGACATCGCTTCATCCTCGTTGCTATTGATTACTTTACAAAGTGGGTAGAGGCAGCCTCATTTGCTTCTGTCACCAAGAATGTGGTGGCACGATTCGTCAAGAATAATCTCATTTGCCGATACGGCGTTCCTGAAAGAATTATTACTGACAATGGTACTAATTTGAACAACAAGATGATTACTGAACTCTGCACGCAGTTCAAGATACGACACCATAACTCTTCTCCGTACCGGCCAAAGATGAACGGCGCCGTGGAAGCTGCTAATAAGAATATCAAGAAAATCATACAAAAGATGACGGTGACGTACAAAGACTGGCATGAGATGTTACCGTTTGCTCTTCATGGCTATCGCACTTCAGTACGCACTTCGACAGGAGCAACTCCTTTTTCTTTAGTCTACGGAATGGAAGTCGTTTTACCAGTGGAAGTCCAGATTCCCTCTCTAAGAATCATGAAAGAGGCGGGCTTAGATGAAGATGAATGGATTCAGACTCGACTCGACCAGATAAACTTGATCGATGAGAAGAGACTTGCGGCTGTTTGTCATGGACAGATATATCAGAAGCGCATGACCCAGGCATTTAACAAAAGAGTCAGGAGACAGGTGTACCATATTGGTGATTTGGTGGTAAAGCGCATCACTCTACCACAAGGTGATCCCAGGGGCAAATGGACTCCCACATACGAAGGGCCTTTTGTAGTTAAGAAGGTATTCTCTGGTGGAGCCATGATACTTGCTACGATGGATGGCGAAGATTTCCCGCATCCTGTGAACGCGGACATAGTTAAAAAATACTACGCATAAAAGAGACCCGCTAGGTCGACGTACCTAGGCAAAAGTAAGGGCATCCCGGCGAACTGAAAAGGTTCGGGCAAAAATTAGGGATAAACATATAAAGACGTACACCCGGCAAGTCGAAAACCTAAAAAGGCGGCTTGGGCAAAAAAGGGCATCCTGGTGGACTGAAAACCTGAAAAGGCGGTCCAGGCAAAAATTAGGGATTAAAGCGTATGACTATGTCCCGTTCTCTGTCAGCTTCAACCAGGTCAAAGGGACTGAACAAGCCAATCACTTCTATCCGACAGCAGGAGATGAGAGGCTTGAAGACATAATGACAGTAGTGGAATTAGAATCAATAGGACTTTTTCTGCATAGCTTTCTCTCTGTTTTCCTGACAATTTCCTCTTACTAGGATTTCTGTCTCCTTGTACACAAATTGCCTGTTTATAGGCCCTCTTTCGAAATCAACATAATTTTAGTTTCAAAAAAAAATGCTTTTGTTTTACTTTCTCTGTTTTGTTTGCATAAGCGTCCATTGATTTAATTCGAATTAATATATGCATTTGGATATGATCGACGTTTACCAAAAATGCGTGCATAAAATAGAAATAGCGATTATTACTAGACTTCAGGATCGAGGAGAAGGTCTAATCATGCTTTCCAATGAATCCGTTGCTAATCCTATCCCCCAGCAAAGCCAGTCATTCCCAGAAGAGAGTGGCATTACTAAACAAATGGGTCATCTCTTCCACCCCCAGTCAGGCTTCTGTTGAACATTTCTACCATCAGACAGAAATCAAGCATCCCCGGCTAAGAAAGGGTCATCGATACCAGTATCTCCCAACCAGAAGATTGAGATTTATTTTCCCCAGTAGAGTCCTCAGGAAGAACTTTTCAGATGCATAATTCATTCATTACACAGCATACGCATGCATACATCGTTCGCAGTTATTTTCGAAAGCATAAAACATCTCATGCATCATGACATGGCATGAAGCTAACTTTATTTTTCAGGTTAATTATTCCCCTGATACAGTCAAAACAAAGGTCCATTTAGAAGGACATCCTCATCAATTACGTTCAGGATTCAACTACATCTTTCAGATATACTCCATGTCAACATTCATTCTGACATCCTCCTAACGATGGCATCTATAAGCCCATCCCAGACATTTATTGCAAATACAACATATACAAATACTATCAGATATAGCCTAGCGTACGGTTCATTCTGATTCAGCTCGACATATGACCCTTTCAACTCAGATGCGATCTAACGTACGATCCATTCCGACCTTCAACAACTCCAATACGGTCTAGCATACGACCCATTTGGACCTTCAAGGCCTCAAATGCTACCTAGCGTACGGTACATTCTGAAGTGTAGTCTGGCGTATGACTACCCCCTTCATCATCAGGTACAGCCTAACGGACGACTCAGTCTACAACTCAGATACGATCTAGCATACGATCCATTTTGATCCTTCACCCCCAGTAACGATACAGCCTAACGAACGGCTCGTTCCGCAACTCAGATACGATCTAGCGTACGATCCATTCTGACCCTTTATCCCCAGCAATGTATGACTCATTCGGATTCTTATCTCATTTTGATTCGGCACAACATATTACTCCAACAATACGGTCTGGCGTACGACCCATTCGGATCTTCATTCCTCAGATACTACCTAGCGTACGGTACATCCCGAGGTGTAGTCTAGCGTACGACTACTTTTCGTCAGATACAGCCTAACAGACGGCCCATTCTGCAACTCAGATACGATCCAGCGTATGATCCATTCTGATCTGTTATCCCCGGTGGCGTATGACCCATTCTAAATCCCCAGTGAAGTCGACGGCTTAATGAATGACTCACTATACGGTCTGGCGTATGACCCAGTGACACCCATGACTTCAGATATCTTCTAACGTACGACGCACTCTGAAGCTCTCATCATCAAACTTCCTAGATGGCATCTTTAAGCCCATCTCCATCCAGACTAACTAATTGACAAGTGCAAATTTTTGGGGCGTTCTAAGTGTTCAATAATCTTCCACCTCCAGACCACGAATGGCGTACATACCATTCTGACCCTCTCGGTTCAAGAATATTGAACAGGGGCAGCTGTCATACCCCAAAATTTGCCCATTAATATTTTAAGACATTTTTCAGGGCATTCCGACTCATTTTTATGACACTGATCTTAAAGGAACGAAGGCCCAGCTCACGAATGGCCCAATCTAGAAAATGGCCCAAACTGGCCTGTTCGCTACACGTTCGCTACACGCTCGCCTAGCGAACGTTCGCTACACGTTCGCTACACGCTCGCCTAGCGAAGCTGACAGACAACAGAAAATTTCGGGCTTCATTCTGAGCCCATTAGGTCATCAAAGGAGTATTATAAATACCCCAACTCCAAAACGAAAAGGAAAAACGAAAAACCGAGACGGAGACGGCCGGAAACCCTGACATAGCAACCCCGGA
This sequence comes from Lathyrus oleraceus, assembly GCF_024323335.1. Lineage (NCBI taxonomy): Eukaryota > Viridiplantae > Streptophyta > Magnoliopsida > Fabales > Fabaceae > Lathyrus > Lathyrus oleraceus. The sequence continues at coordinate 503,832,649 of NC_066584.1, forward strand.
GAGTAGCCCAGAGAAGTCGGAGTGAAGAAACCCTGACGGCCGCTCATCCGCACCGAAGTTACCGCCGCCCAACTCAACCCGATACCAAAAGTGACTTGTCAATTCAGCATTACCACTCCATTGCAAACAGGTTTGTGTATCATTATTGTTTTATGCTTCCAATTTGTAAATCTCTAAATACATAATGCATCATGATTGAATTTTTGAATATGTAATTAGACTTTGCATGTGAATTCCAGTACGCCTGAATATCCTGAGTGTTTGACCATATTATTTCTGTAATTGAATGCAATAAGGCATGCATCATGCTGAGATCATACTGTTCTGAAATTCAAAACCCGCAGCCGCTCGCTAGCACATCGCTAAGCGAGCATGTAGCGAGCATTCGCTAGGCCCTCGCTAGGCGAGGCAGAGGCGAACGGGACAGCCGTTGATATTTGTTATGTCCTATGCGTAACCTGATCTATTCTATGTTAATTATGCACTGTTTTGCCTGACATTCATGCTGCTGTGTTTTCTTTTGCGGTGTAATCCTCGATTGCACCCTGATTGGTATTCTAACCCGTTTGCTGAATTTTGTAAAGGTTCACATATCCCAGGAAAAGAGTGTTGTTTAGGCCTTCCACTTTATTTGTGGGATACCCTTATGAAGATCCGCCCTAAATTGCTTAATTAATTTTAATGTATTAATTTTAATGTATTAATTTTAATGTATTGATTTTAATGTGGAGATTCATCCTAATCACCTAATTGACTTTAAAATATGACCTTTAAACATGTGATTTTGGACCTCTCTTTGCTGCCCTACGGTATTACGGTATAACGGTCATGTCCCGCGAATGTAGGGATACACTTAGCAAAGACCCTTCGGTTAAATCATCATAAAATAAATCATGGTCCCTCGGATGTTGCTTTCGAAAATACGATTTTGTCCCTCGATGACCCTTCGGTGTAGCCTACGGTTAAATGATGATCGTCCCTTCGAATGCTAAGGTATCCTTACAACTGTTGCCTTCAATGACCTATCGATGACCCTACAATGACCCTTTTACATCCAAAGGATAAAACTATTTACTTCTCAATAGTAAGGACAGTTTTACCCTCATAAGGATAGGAAATGCCCATAACGACCTTAGGAAGGTATAACTCTCAATTACTGGATCATAACCTAAAACATTTTCCACCCCTCACACTTTGCAAGTCCTAGAAAATCACCACTTGGTATACATTCATACTAGAATCATTACCAAGTTATATTTTTCTAAACTGTTTTTCAAAATCAAACGAGATAAATACTTTGTATACATTCATACGAGAATCATTACAAAGTTAAACTCTCTTTTCGAAACATTTTTAAACAATTCACCAATACTTTTCAGACAAAAATATAAGTGATCCAGCAATTAAGAGCCCATGGATAACCATGGATACAAAGGGTGCTAATACCTTCCCTTTGTATAATGTACCTCCCGAACCCAAAATCTATTGAGGTCTTTCCTGTTCTTTTCCACCTTTCCTTATTGGATAAAAGAAAAGTCGGTGGCGACTCTTGCTATCCGCGACATTGCGATAAAAAGCAAAATACCCCAAGTCAGTTCACCGTATGACAAAGGCTAAGTTCATAATAACTTGATTTTAGAATGTTGGCATTGGCGAAGTCCTTTTTGCATAAGGAATGTTGCCTAATCCTAAGTCCAAAAGTTCATATCAAGATCAACAGCCCACCAAACAATTTTTAGGGTTTTTGTTGTTTATTAAGTATTTTAAGGTCCTACGATCACAAACAAAATCAAAATGCACAAACAAATATATACAATCACAAGATATGGCTCAAATGAGCAAAGTGAAAATGACATAAACATAAACAAGTTTAATGAAATGTAAATGACAATGAATGATAAATGACTAGAAATTAAATTGCATAAAGTAAATGACTTGAAAGTAAAGTAATATTAACAAGAGTTAGTCAAATGTTAGTCAAGGTTAGCTGAATGTTAGTAGTGTTTTGCTTTTTAATTGATTAAGTCATTCTTTGGAGAACACTCAACCATCTATTCACAAGCATGGATCCTTGAACCAAGACATCTTCCATAGGAAGGAAAAAAGGCCAAGTTTCCACACAATACCATTAAATATAGGAGACTTACAATCTCACTTACTAGAATGTTATGCCTTTAGGGTCAAATTTAGCTATATGTTAAGCAATCATAATTGGACTTATGTAGAAGTCACAACTATCTGAGGTCGGGCAATAAAAATTTAGGTGTGAATGCATGTTAGAGATTTGGTATGATGAACCAAACTCCTAAAACATACCACACACTAAAAGAAAAGATCAAAAGGGATGGACATATCTTGTCCATACTTGTATTAGTTCATCTGACACAAGGTCATTGATGAACCAATTAGCCTTAGGATATTTGAGATTTCATTGGTCAATGAAAGGAATGGGGAAGAATAAGGATGAAGATGAAGAGGGAGGGGAGGTAGAGAAACACAAATTGGTCATGGGAGGAATTTTATCAAATTAAAACCATTCATTTATTTTGGGAGATGAAATCTATATTTCATCAATCCCCTAAATCCAATGATTTTGATCCAACAAAAGTCAAATCAACGTTGACCAAGGCCCAAACAAATAGTCAAACATCACAAGATCATAAAAATGGCTCAACATAATTTTTACACAATTAATCAATTTAAAATCAATTTAAAAATGCATTAAAATTCAATTTAATTAGGTCAAAACCTAAAACCTCTTCAAAACACCAAATAAATGGCCAAGAGATTTATCCTAGGTCAAACAAGGTAAAAGGACCTTAGACAAAAAATTTCATGATTTTTGAAAAGTGAGAAGTATTTTTGAATAATTAAAAATAAAACAAAAACAATTAATTCATGAAAAATATCAAAATTAATCCAACAAATAATTTTAATTCAGAAAATGAAAGATAAAAATATTTAAAGATTTTTGGTGAAAGTCCCATTTTTTAATATTAAAAATGAAATTATTATGAATTAAACAAAATAAAGCAATTAAATAAAAAATCAGAAAATACAAAAAAAAAAGGCTCATCAGATCTCCCTCATTAATTGAGGTGGGAGATCTGATGGCCAGAAGCGCGCATTCCACAACACTTCAGTCAACGCGTGCACATGCGTGTTAATTAAAACATATGGCTAAGATTAGAAGATATGAGGAAGATCTGATGATTCGGGACATTGCCAATACATCATCGGAGCTAGGGCTCCGGTCTTCTTCTCCGGTGGGCCTCACCGGACTGATCCACCACCAACCACCACCATAATAAAAAACAAGGACATGGATTTAAAGAAAAAATGCTCAGGAGCTCGAATCTAGCCTTAATTTTCTCCAATTCCAAGTATATAAAAAGATACAGGGATTTGAATTTTGAGGATCATGAACTGAGTTGCTTTGATTTGACCTCAGAGCAACTCAATCTTGTTGCCTACATTGATAGGACTTCGGCCAACCAAAAATCACAAAGAATAGTGGAGAATTGAGGGAGAATCGAAGAGATGAAAATTTTGAAAAATTACCTTCGAGGGAGCTTCAACCTTGCTTGATCTTGATTCCAATTGTGCTTGGCTTGGTTTCAATCTCAAAACAGAATGAGATTTGAAGCTCAATTTTCAAATGAAAACCTTCAAGATTATCCTTTAATGGTGAGGGTTTGGATTTCAGGTTCAAAGCTTGGGCATGAGATCCTCAATTATAAGCATGTAGGGTTGTATTTATAGCCAATGTGATCCATTTCCACACACTTCCAAATTTTGCCAAATTTAGCAATTTTCATTGCATGCTTGCATGGGCGTGTGGTAGGCCCATCAAGTGATGCTATCAGGTCCAAAATTGCTTGTGAATCATGGTGAAATCATGTCATGTGGCCATGTATTTGAGTTTGAAATGTGAAGGTGAAAATCATCCAATTGGTCCCTTGAAAAGAACCCATACGCAAGTCCTTCATTCTTTGGCCAAATGAGGTGATCTTGGACTTTTGGGAAAGGTGAGATCAAGGGGAACAATTTTCATGTTTAACACTTTTCCTTTTGAAGCTTGAATCATGATGAATTTTGAGGTGGATGTTTGGAAAATCAAACATATTTGAAAATTTTCTAAATACCAAGCCAAATGTTCACTTCTTCCACCTTGAATAACTTTTGCTATGGGCTTCAAATGGAAAAAGTTACTTCATTAAATTTGTACTTCTTTCAAACCTATTAAATTTGGTCACAAATTTGACCTCATTTATATTTGGCATGAAGGAGTTATGCATTTTAGAAGTTGAGGAAAATCACTTATTCAATGGTAATGGCCCAAAATGACCCATAATGTTTCTTCTTGGAACATGAATTTTCAAGTTGAATTTGAACTTCTTCCAAACATAAAAGTTAAAAAGGACATATTGAATTTAATCATGGAACTTGAATGGATTTCATATCATAAAAAATGAGCAATTTATGATCCTTGGATGTTGACCTCCTAACTAGGATTCAGACAAAATGACCTATAATCTTTCACCATAAAAAATGACTTTCAAAGAAAAAATAGCTCTTGAATTCAACATGAAAGTTGTTTGTAATGTAATAAGGACTAAATTTTCTCTTGTAATCATTTTCATATGACAACAATTGTAGGAGATAGGGTCTAGGGAACCCCAGTTTTGACCAGTTGACTTTCTCTGGTCAACCACCATGAACCATCTTGCAAACTTGACATTATCTTGATATTTGAGACTCATGGAGGATAATATATGTTTAAGATCATGTAATATGAAGTATACCTTGAAATATTTAATCAAATGATGGAGAAACTTGCCGAGGAAGTCACATAAGATACCTAGATGAATTAGGGCTTCCAAGGCAACCAAGCTTCAAACTCTTGATGATTTATTGATTAAAATGATATGTGAAGACCAAGGGGATCCATATATGATGTATAGGGAAAATTTAAACCATATATTGATTGATCTCCTTGCATTGAAGGTCTTAAACCCTAGATATGAGCTTGATGGAGCATGGGTGATCACACACACTACCTACAAAAGCAACAAACTATACATTGACATATTTTTGGTATTTTGGTTAGTAAATAATGAAAAACAAAGTATGATACAATCAAAATGTGCTTGGTGATCTCTCCCAATGAAAACCCAATGAATGAGGGGTAAGGAGGATGCCAATGTGTGATCTCTAAGCCAATGCATATGATGAGATAGCACGAGGGATCTTAGTGTCAAAATTGGGATCTTACATTTTGGAAATCCTCAAAACAAAGTGACAACATCTAGTAATCCTCATATGGAAAAACAGTTAAGATAACCCTCGCAACCATGAGATGTATTATGGAAATACTCAAAACAAAATGATGACAACATCTGGTAATCCTCTAAATACAATTTAATGGTAGTCAAACTGTATGACCAAATAAAAATAAGTTGGGTTGATTTTCAAGCCTAATTACTAGCCTTTGAAAGTATATTAGATCAACTCGACAACTTTAGTTGTCTCAACTTGAATGTATTTGCAAACTTTTCTAGTAAAAAAGAGTCTAGAAGAAACATATTTGGATCATATGAAAAATGGAAAGGATTTAATTTTGAGGCATGAGAGGTGGAAAAGGAAGAAGGAAGATGTCAAAACCAATGTGTGGGTATGCAACAAAACCAGCCATACTTTAGTACAATATTTTATCGTTTTGATAACTCATATACAAGAACAAATCACTATGTTAAGGGTGAAAAACAAGTAACACACAATGAGTTCATAACATCACTTTATCATGGTCATGACTATGATTGGTATTTTGACATTGGAGCTAGAAATCATGTGACATGCCAAACTTGCAAATTCTAAGATCTTAGTGAAAAAATTGTCATAATTCTTTGGTAGTTGGTATTGGTGAGAAATTATAAGTAATAGTCTCAGGTTCAACCAAATTAAGTAATCTCAACCTGCATTATGTATTGTATGTTCTATAAATCCCCAAATATTTACTCAGTGTATCTAAATTAACTGCTAAAAACACTATACTTGTTGAATTTGATGTAAATTATTACTATGTGAAGGACAAACTTATAGGGAAAACACTTTTAAAAGGGAAACTTAAAATTTGCACATACCAACTTTCTTTAAATAATTACTCTTATGTTTACATATTTGTCAATGAAAACTCGCATAGAAATCTTGGACATCCAAATAATAAAGTTCAAGAAAATATGTTGAAGGATTACAAGGTGAAGATATCATTTAGTGACATATTTATATTTAGTGAAGCTTGACAATTTAGAAAACTACACATGTTGCCTTTAAAATCTTCCTCCTCCCATGCTAAGGAAACTATATTTAATTCATAGTGGTGTTTGGGTCCTACCTAACTTTTTCCCCTATATGGGTTTAAATATTATGTTCATTTTATTGATGAATTTAGTAGATTCACGTGGATTTTCCCCTTAAAACAAAAATCACAAACAATGTATTCCTTCACTAAATTCAAAGTTATGTTTGAAATCCTATTTTAACAAGAAATCATACACGGGATTGATTCAAGGCTTTAATGTCTAACAAAAGTTAGACATTAGTACCATTTAAAGGTCGATAAAACATCATAGACTCAAAATGGATCTTCAAGACCAAATACAAAGCATAAGGCTCAATTGAAAGGAGGAAAAAAAGGTTCATTGCAAGAGGGTTTCAACAAACAACAACCATAAACTTTCAAGAAACATTAACCATATGGTCAAAAATAACTAAGTTAGAGACATCTTGGCTATTATTGTACATCTCAATTGGAAAGTTAGAATCTTTACATAAATAATGCATTCTTAAATGGAAGTGTCAATGAAATAATGTTTATGGATCATCATGTGGGATGCATAGACTCAACCAAGGCTAATCATATATGCAGATTATCCAAAGCCATATGCGCTCTAAAGCAGGAACCAAGAGCTTTGTTTTATAGCCTAAGAAACACCCTACTTAAATGGAGATTTTGAAACACAAAAAATGGTTCATCCTTTTTTACTTTTATCCTTATTCATATGGGTACAAACTATGTCATATTTCTCCTTATTCATGTTGATAACATAATAGAAACATGTAGCAGCAATAAGTTATTAGAGACATTCATCAATAAATTTAATATTGTCTTCTCACTGAAAGACCTTGGACATATACACAACTTTCTAGGTGTTGAGGTTCATAGAAATTATAGTGGAATGTATCTAAAGCAAACAAAGTACATAAGAGAAACACTCAGGAAGTTCAACACAGAGAAAGTATCAGCTTGTCCAACCCCAATGGTATCTAGTAGACAATTCTAAGGGAGAACTAATATATGATCCTACATTATACAAATAAGTCATAGGTGCACTACAATATCTGACTAACACAAGACCTGACATTGTACTTGTTGTCAACAAACTCAGTCAATACGTGATTTCTTCTACCATGGATCGCTGACAAGTGTAAAAATAATATTGAGATATATCTAAGGCATAATGGACCTATGTATACACATAAAATCCTCAAATGACATTGACATAATAAGGGTTTCCGATGAAGATCTGGCCACTGGTGCTGATAATAGAAAATCCATGGAAAGATCATGTGTATTTCTTGGTGAAACACTAGTTTCGTGGTCCTCAAGAAAACAAAAAGTGGTGTCACAATCGATACATAATCAAAATACAGGGCATTGGTTGATCTTGCACCAAAAGCATCGCAAGATAAATTAATACTTATAGAATTGAAGTTACATATGCTTGGTGTGACAACTTTTGCATCAAATCAAGTTAGCATGCTTCTTCTAAACACATTCAGATAAATGTACACTACATATGTGATCAAGTCCTACAAAATGAAGTTGTTGTGGCATATGTTCCTATTATTGACCAAATTACATATTGTTTGATTAAACCTCTCACTCACAATATGTTTTGAGACAAACTTGGAATGACTTTGACCTCACTAGTTTGAGAGAGAAAGTTAGAGAAATTCAAACTCCTACACTTAATGACAATCACATTATTAAGGAAGTTGACTTAACTTTCATAATATGGTGAATCTTGAATATAACAATCACACATCATATATTTATTTTCGATTTTTTGCACTATTACAACAACTATTGTAATTACCATCAACATTAATAATTGTAACTATTAGCATAATTCTATTATCATAATTGTACTTTAGTACATGTATTTAAGCATTACCTAATGTAGGAGATAAAAACATCATTGAATATCATCTTCTATCTCCACATGCACCCACTTTGGCTAAAATAATATACTTTTAATCATTATTATAAGTTAATTTAACTTTTTAAATATATTTTGCAATTAATATATCTAATTTATATATAGATTAAATACATTAATTTTCAAATATATAAAAGATGTCAAATTTGTTTATAATATAAATAGTACGATGTAATTAATTAAAGCAAGTCGAATTTTGTATGTCACAATTAAGTAACAACGTTTGTTAGAAAAATTGTTTGAAGCAAAAAGATAATCACTCGATTCAACTACTCACTTTTATTGAATTTTTTACCCAAATAACCCAAAATTTCAAAAAAACTTCCCAAAATATCTCACTTTTCAAATTATTTTCCAAAGTACCCCACTTTGAAGATGTGGCGCCAGATGAATTGGCGTCTACTCTTAAATTTAGAGAGGTGACGCCAATTGGATTGGCTAGTGCACATAGTGTTGTTAATCCAATTGGCGCTTGTATGTAAAGTTATAAAGGAGACGCCAATTGGTCTGACACCTATGTGTGTTTCGTAATTTTTTTATAAAAATAATGTATATTTTAGATAAAACTCTAAATCGGATAAAATAAATTAATATTAATATGCGATTACATACGTTAACCAAAAAAGACTAATATCTTTGACCGGGATGACCTAACCGACCTCCGGTCCCACATCCTCTAGCTACCCGAACTCGTGGCCCTAATTAACCCGATGATTCACCCCAAGTGTTTGAGTGTATGAGGGCCCAGGAACATCACCACCACCTGCAAGAGATTGCCTAAGATATTCAGACAAATCGGCATAGTCCTGTGTATACAATGAAGCGCTACCTCCATAGCTGAATTCGTGACCCATGCCAGAGTAGTTGGGTTGTGTTTGAGTTATTGGAGGGCGACCAGGACGATTGAAGGGAGACATTGGTGCGAATGATGTGTCGAGGAAAGGTTAAAATGATTGTTGTGGTGTTTGGTTTCCATATGGTTGTTGCATGTTTTGGTTTTGTGATGTTTGGGCTTCTTGGCTATAGTAGGAGGAGGGACACTTGGTGTTAAATGATCGTCGAGTATTTTGGCTAAGGTGGCTATGGTAGGGTGATGTGTTGGGTGCATAACAATGTTGGGTGTCTTAATGATGATCTACTTGTTTGTGGTGGTACAGGGTATGCTCTTGGTATTATGGTTGTGTGTTTGGCATGTTAGGGTCGTAGGTTTGTGTGTTTGTGGATCGGAAATTTTGATGGATAGAGGGTTATGAGTAATCGGTCTAACAATGTTGTTGGGGTTAGATGTTGAACCTTCTTGTGTGTAAGTTACCTTGCATGGATCATATAGGTACATATCCTCGGTGATGAACTCAAATCCAAATGATATGTACCAAGCCATATAATTACGAGTTGGTTTTTCTTCAGTTGGCATCACGGTGTCAGTTAAGACATGGTCTTGTCGGTGCTTCCATTTTTGACACTCAGATCTAGCGAAGCTTTGCCAAGGGTTAAAGTTCCATTGGTCGTTAACTTTTCGTAGATGCCATTCTCCGAGGTTTGTCGGGGGATCTGGGATGTGTTGAAGCATACCGAAATGAACTGAAATGTGAATATATATTTCATGGTCATGATCCAAGTTTAGATATGGATGTCAAATGAACTGAAATATGAACATATATTTCATGGTCATGATCCAAGTTTAGATATGGACGCCAAATGAACTGAAATGTGAACATATATTAGATTATAAATTCGTTAGAAGAAATTAACAAATTATTACGAATTAATTAGGTTAATGACAATACATTTGTTGGTCGAAGGTGATCCAAGATATTGCGATACTGGGTAATACAGTGTCTAGGACATCTATTATAACTCATACCACGTGCTGACCATCTGCACCATAAAAGTAAATATATTATTTAGAGATAATAATCGGTAAAGCAAGTAAACATAGTCGTTTGTTAAGAATTTAATTTTATGCGTACGGGAATGTGAGCGGGTTGTGGTTGACGTGCACTAGGGACAGTAGTCTAGACCAACCCCACGCTTGGAGCAAAACAGCACATCCAGAAAATGTAGATGTATCTTTGTGTGCATTTTTACATAAAGAGCTATAAAGATAAGTCAAACAAGCGGACCCCTAACTATAACTTCTTATTCTATCTACATGTCTTAGTAAAGGTAAATACATAACATGCATACTAAAACCACTACCTTTGGGAAATAAAAATAAACCAATTAAAAGCATAATATAACACCTAGTTTTTATTATTCGAGCGTCTTCGGTAGAATTTTCATCTAACTGTACTCTGTTGTAATATGGTAACGAGTAGACATGATCCTCCTGCTAGACATGTTGCCATTAAGATTGCTTACAATAACCATGATAACGGATGGCATGATCCTCCTTCTACCCATGTCTATTGCATTAGACATATCACACAAAACTTCATGCGTGCAATTAAAGATAATAACCTTCGCAATAAAGTGGTGAATGTAGGGTATGCTCTAACTCAGTCGTCATTTCAATATTACCGTGACGAAATTAGATTGTCTAATGCAAATGCAGGAAGGTGGGTGGATAACATACCATTAGAGCAGTGGACAAGGGCATTTGACAAAGGTTGTCGATGGGACCACATGACAACAAACCTTGTGGAATGCATGAACGACATATTCAAAGGCATTAGAAATCTACCAATAACCGCATTGGTCAGAACAACCTATTTTAGGTTGACATATACCTTTTCAACCAGAGGTGAAAGATGGAGTGCAATGTCAATATAAGGTCAATTATTCAGTGAATGTTGTATGAAAGTGATAAAAGAGGAAACTATCAAAGCTAGCGCACACGCGGTTACAATCTTTGACCGTCATAGGCAAAATTTCAATGTACATGAAACAATTGACCACAATGAGGGGAGGCCAAATTTATCCTATGTTGTCAGACTAAATAGAAGTTGGTGCGACTGTGGAAAGTTCCAGGCCTTCCGTATTCCTTGCTCCCATGTCATTGCAGCATGCACACATACTCGCCAGAACGCTTGCATCCATATATTTGATGTTTATAAGGCCATTACCGTCATGAGTGTGTATAACGAAAGTTTCTCAGTGCTAGCAATGGAGGAATACTGACCTCCATATGAAGGGGACATAGTTTGGCACAACGATGATATGCGAAGAAATAAAAAAGGACGGCCAAACAGCACGCGTATTAGAACAAAAATAGATACGACTAATAAAATGATAAGATTATGTAGTATATGTTGTCAACCCGGACACAATAAGAAAAAATGTATCAATCTAGGAGCAACCTCTGCATCATAATTTAGTACATCATTTCAATTTTTGTAACATTTGATTTTGGTATATTAATAACTTTTTGTTACAACAAGGTTAACAACAAACATCACTCCAACTTAAACACACTTAAAATCGAACAGGTCTAAATAAACAACACAAACAACAAATATCGAAACAGATGAAAATACTTAACCACAATATTTAAAAATAACATTTCTAATTGATTACAACAATCAAACTGATGTCATCTGGTCCAAACATCATTTCCCTAACACCCTTATCATTTTTTACTCGCACCCAACCACAAACGCTATCGAGTCTCTCAATACTTTTTTTTTCTCTTCTGGTATGTTTCCATCTAACCAACGAACCAACTCCCTCTTTAGTGGATCGAAACAACAGATGTTCCAAAACATCATCTCCATCGGAGACTTGTCTCGAATAAATCATTTTCCCATAACAGCAACGAAGACGGAACATGTTTGCAATATAATGAAAAGAGATGTGGAAAAATGAATCACACAACACCTCAATTTATACAAAAAAAATTACACACTACACTGAGGCGCCAAACCAATTGGCGTCTTTCTCCTTTTTTACACATGGGCGCTAATTGAATTGGCAACACCATGTGCATAAGTCAATCCAATTGACGACATCTCTTAAAAATTAAGGATAAATGCTAATTGGTGTGACACTTATGCTTTAATTTTTTTTTTGAAACTGAAATAATTTAAAAAATTATTTAAAAACTGGATTATTTAAAAAAAATGGATTATTTGAGTAAAAAATTCATTTTTATTTGACAACAATTTAAAATAATCAAATCATTTATTTTTATTAAATTCCAAAACTCTATGATCTCTAAACGTGTAACTCCATTATTAATTTACGTGGTGCACATGAGAATTCTAAACAATAATATCAACTGAATCCAATGCCAAAAATGTTGGACTTAGGTAACATAAATAAGGTTGTAGCTGTATTCAAACTTCATTATCTATAATAGAACACCAAAAATCAAATGCCAATAATATTGCTGGACTTGTGCTGTAGTTTTAATCAATAATAATAAAGCATTCATTGCCCCACATTTTGCTAGCCTGTGTTCACTCGTGCAACAAAATGACAATATTCAATCAGTGAGTTATCAGATTATTGGGTTGTCACATTTAATTTTTATATATTATGTTATGTTAGGTATATGCTATCAATTTTTCTCTGCCTTTCATTTTCATTCTGATATCTATCGATTCCATTCATGCAACAGGCCATATATGATGAGAAATAGAATAAGATAAACCGTTGAGTTATATATTATAATATTATTATAGAATTTTACACTTTCTGGGGAAGGTTTATTTTGGTTCCATCTTTTGAAACTGTCTTTGGGTCATTACTTAATTTCTGGAAATTTGTTTGTATAATTTTGACTAGAGAAAAAGTAAGCTTCCTGGAAGGGACGTAAAGTTTACTTTGATATTGATGGATGGAATAAAAATATAATACTTGAGTTTATTAAGATGTAATTTTATACATATTTTTTTCTCTCTTTTCAAAATATTTATAATTTAGTTAATATGTGTTTTGATATTAAAAAAGTATCTTAAATAAAAAAGAAAGTTGGTTAATTGAGTGTAATAAGTTGATTAAAAGATAAGAATTATAAATGATATATAAGATGAAGAAAGAGCAATATAGGAGTGAGATAAAAACAAATATAGGATTGAGATAAAAAGAAATATAAGTTGTTTTTCCAATTTAAAGATAAACGATTCATATTAATAAAAAAATTATAATAAATTAAGTGAATTAACTTGATGAAAAAAAATTCTTCTTTATTTTTTAAATAAATAGATGTTGGGTTTGGGTTCCCTTCCAATATAGATAAATGCTCAAATATGATTAGTCAAGTTGTCTCACTTATTTAAGTGGAGAAGATCAATTTAAGATTGAGAGAGATGGAAAGAAAATAAGGATTCAAAAAAGAGAAAAGAGGTGAAAGATAGAGAGAAAATAAGGATTTAAAAGAGAGAAAATAAGGATTTAAAAGAGAGAAAATAAGGATTTAAAAGAGAGAAAATAAGAAAGAAACTCATTTCCGTTTTTCTGCAATCAGCTCACTAAATTAACGATCCCCGATTTGTTAACCGTTGGATCGAGCTCAAATTTGGAGGGCAGGTTCCTAACACATATATCTAACTTTTGATGTTTAGAATTTCAAAACAACGTCTGAGGTGAGAGTTATCTGCTTCGCACTGAAGCTGCAGATTTGAGAAATTTTGTATTTTTTATTCTTATTTGTAAGTTAGTTTGCTTTGTGATTTATGGTTGTTGGCACTAGTTTGTGAATCACTTTAAGATTTTCTTGTACCCTTAATTGATTATAATGAAGTTATTTCTTTGGTTTTGACGACTCGTGGTTTTTACTCTCATATTGAGGGGGTTTCTACGTTAAAAATATCAGTGTTCTTTTGTGTGTGTATTTGTTCGATTTGTTGTCTTATATTTGTTGTTGATCCTCAAGGTTCCTACAAGTCTGAGAAATTTTATATCTGTTGTATATTAGTTTGTTATTGTGTCTTAATTTCCCATTAGAGTGACATCATAACTCTTGGTTAAGGGCTATTTTACTTGTTTGAATGATGGAGTCAAATACAAAGATGAAGATGGTATTGTTGAATGATTCTAATTACCATTTATGGAAGGGCAAGATGAAAGACTTACTATTGAAGAAATTGCATTTACCAGTTTTTAGTTCCACAAAGTCGGATTCTGTGTCTGATGAAGAATATGAGTTTGAACATCAACATGTATGTGATTTTATTTGACAATATGTAGAAAATAATGTTTATAATCATATTGCTAATGAGACACATGCAAAAAAATTGTAGGAGAAGATATAATCCTTGTATGTCTCTAAATCAAGGAATAATAAATTATTTTTGTTGAATAGCTTCATAAGTTTGAAGTATAAGGAGGAGACTTTTATTTCAGACCACTTAAGTGAATTTCAAGGTCTCCTTTATCAGATGTTAGGAATGAGTATCAAATTTGATGATGAGCTTTTGAGACTATTTTTATTGCTATATTTACTAGAGTATTGGGAGACGTTTCAGGTTTCTATTTCAAGTTTTACTCCAAGTGGTGTTGTTTCTTTGGAAACGGCTAATGATGGTATTCTTAATGAGGAGATGAGAAGGAAGGCGCAAAGTTCTTCATCTCAATCCGAGGTACTTGTCACTAAAAATAGGGGGAGAAATCATAAAAAGGAACCTAAGGGTGGTAGAGAGAGTAGAGAAGCAAGTCTAAACCAAGATACAAGAATCTAAAGTGTCATTATCGTCACAAAATATAACATGTACATAAGTATTGCTATTAGTGTAAAAGAGATAACAAAGGCAAGAAGGGTAAGTCTAAACAAAGAGACTATGAAGATCATGATGATGATCGTGTTCCTAGTGCTAATAGTGATGATCTTGTTATTCTCCTTGATCACGAGTCTGTCAATTTTGTATCAGACGAGAGCATGTGGATAGTTGATAGTAGTGTTACATTGCATGTTACATCAAGAAAGGATTTCTTCATATCTTATACTACTGGTGATTTTGGAGTGTTGAAGATGGGTAATGATGATGTATCTAAGGTAATTGGTGTTGGTGATGTTTGCTTGAAAACCAACATGGGAATGCAATTGTTGCTTAAAGGTGCCAAACATGTTGGTGTAAGCCCTAGAGGCCAATACTTTTGGTACTTGTATCGAATTATTTTATTAATAATAAAAGGCTTTTTCTTTATTATGTTTGTTTAATAAAGTCCCTGGAATAGATAGTCCGTTTAATGTATCAAGTGTGACTTAATCATGAGAGCACATTAAACATAAGGACATTATTCTTAAAGTATCCGTAGTCGAGCTTTATTGTGAAGTGGGATAACATTAAAGCATGGAGACTATTATGTTTATAGAATGATGATCACATCTCATGGATCATGGATAAGGAGTTATCAAGTCTCAAACATAGGTATGAATATTAAGAGTAATATTTATACTGGATTGACCCGCTATGAGAATACTATATAGAATGTTATGCAAAGTGTCATAAGTTGTTCTCATGGTGATAATGGTGTATACCACTCTTCGACCTGAAACCACTATGGACCCTAGATGTAGAGTCGAGTGCTTTATTGCTGATCTAACGTTGTCCGTAACTAGATAACCATAAAGACAGTTGATGGGTACTCCACAAAGCATGCTAAGGGACATGAGTGACCTAGATGGAATTTGCCCATCCTGCGTAACAGGATAAATATCTATGGGCCCAATATTGAACTGGACAAGGATGACACGGTATATGCCTTGTGTTCAATATAGACATAAGGGCAAAAGGGTAATTATACACATAATTATTATCACAGAAGGATTTGTCAGATCACATGACATTTTCGTGACTTGGGTAGCAGTGATGTGTTTCTAGATACCGCTCACTGTTTATTATGTTAAATGCATGATTTAATATAATTGCCAACGTTGCTAAAACCTACAGGGTCACACACAAAGGACGGATTGATGAGAGATAGAGTAACTAAGGAACGCCGTAAGGTACGGTGCACTTAAATGGTAAGGTACCACACGCTTAAGTGATTTTGGGCATATTATAAGATATGGGCCAAAATACACTTAAGTGAGCTTTTTAGCTTGAAGCCCACACAAGTGGTTCTATAGATAGAACCCTTGGGTAGAAGCATTGTCACTCTTGCATTCGTTTCTCTCTCTCTCTCACTCAAAGCCTTCATTCATAGCAGCTAGCACTGAGATTGAAGGAAGTCGTTCGTGTGGACTGAGTAGAGGCGTTATCATCGTTCAACGTTCGTGATCGTCACAAGAGGTAACGATTCTATCACTGATCATGCTCATTCGTAAGGATCATTAAAGGAGATAATTTTAAATTCCGTTGCGCCTTGAATCGCAATTCTCCTTCAGTGGTATCAGAGCCACTTACGAAACCATGAATCTGATAATTGTTTATTTTCTGTATTAATACGATTAAAGACAGAATGAATCAAAGATTAAATTGAGATCGATCAAGTTATATATATGATATAAGTAATCCTGGTGCAAAATACATTATATATGATATAGTGTTCTTGTTTCGTTCATTCAAACACTCAATGGTTGTTTTCCTTTGAGCGATCAATGGTCGTTTGCTTCTTGATCCGACATTAGTATGGTGAAGCAATGACGTGTTGATCGATCATACTGAATCAACAATCGAGATGTGTTTGACGGTCTGAAATTGGTGCATTAGGGTTAGTGACGGCACAAGGGTTGTGTTGTCAGAGAGTTATGCGATTGGGATTGTAACTGCACAAGAGTTGTGTTTTCTAAACACCTTTTCGAACAATGTTAACCGGTTAACGCATATGGTTAACCGGTTAACGTAAGACGGGATTCAACTTTCTAACAATTTTTCAAACAGTGTTAACCGGTTAACGCAAGATGAAATTCAATTTTCTAAGTTTTTCAAACAGTGTTAACCGGTTAACGCATTTGGTTAACCGGTTAACGCATTTGGTTAACCGGTTAACGCAAGGCAAAATTCACCCGTTCGGCTAACTCTGCGTAATGTGATCGGTCGTCGAGATTTAATTTGGTTTTAATTGATTAAAAGAATTAAAATTGATAATAATAATAATGTGTTTATTATGGCCTTAGTTTTCCTTTATTTTGTTTTGGGTTTTAAAATACGACCTGCGTGTCGTGCCTCTCTTTTAATCTCTCAATGTAACTTCTTTTCTCATCTCACTCCCTCGTATGTAAAACGAGTTTCTTTATGTAATGTAATGTTATGAAGAAAGCAAAGAAGTCAATGCCAAAGGAGGACAACCTTGAAGATCTTGCTTGGAGAAGCTTAGATCGTTATTAGGTTAGCTTAGGTTCTCTCATTGGCTTGGGAGAACAATTGCGCTAGGGGCCATAACTGTTTCATTATGTATGTATGCATGTTGATGCATGTGAATGTATGTTGATGCATGTGAGAGACGATTTATATGATAAATAAGCCGGTGAGATCAGGATAATTGCAAATTCCCTCAAATTAAATATTAAGTTTATGCTTTCCAAGTTTTAACACTCATCAAGACTAGTATCGGATAATGTAGGTTTCGCCTACGCAAGGTGCATGTTCTATATTAGTAAGGTGCGATGGGATAATTGTAATATCCAATTGTTAAAACAATGGGTCAAACTTGACTAAACAAATTATAATAAGATTATATATGTTTAGAAGCAAGAGTTGGGAATGATCCATATGATGGATTGGAATAAGGAGTTATTCACCCAACTGAAATTTTCGAGAGTTGTATGAGATACAATTGGAAGGAGTTCCTACCTAAATAACCTAGTTTTGTGTAATCCGCCTATGCGGACTTAAAACGAAGTGAAATATGGATCTCGACCCACTAGAAAATCTTCCAACGGGATTTTCCGAATCAAATGATGAGGGTCATTTGTTTTGTGTAAAATAGTGGGAGCATATTTAATTAAAGGCCTAATTAAATATGTCAATGATACTTATATTTTCATTAATCCTTATGTAGATTACCATGACAACAAACACCTCTAACAACATCTTGCAATCAATCCTTGACAAAGAAAAATTGTCTGGGACAAATTTTCTTGATTGGTACCGAAACCCGAGGATTATCCTCAAACATGATAAAGGGAAGGGCAAGGAAGTTGCCAAACCCAAACCCACCATTGCTGGATTCGGAGGATTCACCACATTCCCAATCGGGCGTTCAACAAAATCAGCATTAGCTTGAGGCTTCGGTGGTGCTGAAAACACACGACCGCTGCGGGTCAAACCACTTACATCTGCAATATTAACAACAGAGGAGGATGGCAAAGACACCTCTTTCCCATCTTCTACAGCAACAACGTTGTAACGAAAGGGAATTGCCTTTTCAGATGAGTACGGTACTGGACCGGCAGGTTTAATGATCAAGGAAGGAGAAACCTTCTGCTTGCTACCATCGTTTTTAATGGTAACAGGCTCGGGCATCCGGAACACCAGGGAGATTACATTGACCTCAGGCTCATCTTCGTCAACATTTCTGTTTTGAAGGATCTCAATAACTCCTTCATCCAGCATTTCCTGAAGATCTTTGCGCACCTGGCGACAACCCAATCGATTAACAGGGCAGATTCGGCATCTATCATGGTCGTGCTCATAGTGACTGTACTCGCATAGCAAACGATGCAACTCGACCAGAGACTGTCGGATATGACTGACATATTTGACCTTGTATTTTCCAGGGCAGCCCTGGACCATGTTAACAGATTTCCCATGCTCGGGCAATGGGTTCTTCTTCACGTTAGGACCTACGTCCTCGAAACACAGAATGCCACACCTCACAAGGTCTTGAACCTTGGTCTTCAAAGGATAACAATTCTCCACGTCGTGTCCTGGAGCACCAGAATGGTATACACAATGCTATTCGGGCTTATACCACCACTGGGGGTTAGCAGGTATAGTCGGTGGGTCTCTCGGAGTAATCAGTTTCCTCTCTATCAACGAGGGATATAATTCTGCGTACGTCATCGGAATAGGATCAAAAGTGACCTTTTTCCTCTCGTAACTAGTACTGACGACGTGCCAAAACAGGGTTGTAGTTCATCCCACCACATGTACCAAGAAGAGGTACATTGGAGAACTCACCACAAGAGTCAATAATTTGCACACCATCATACACACGATTGTACCAAGAGATATCATCATTAGTGAGAGACATAAGTCTCGTGGACCACCATAGACATCCCTTGTTCTCCTTGAAAACGACCGTCTGAGGTAAGTGAGAAATAAACCACTTATACAACAGAGGCAAACAACATACAATAGCGCCACCACCTTTTGCATTCCTCATATGCAAAGAGAAATAGGCATCACCCAATAGAGTAGGAACGGGATTAAGAGTAGAAAAGATCCTAATAGCGTTCACATCCACAAACTTGTTGATGTTGGGGAACAATACCAATCCATAGATGAGAAGCACAAATATGGCTTCAAAGGCATCCTCACTCATGGCCTTCCCATAAACAGTAGCTTGAGCGATGAGGAACTCAGAAGGGAGACCTTGAATTCCACCTTTGGTCGTCATATGAGCACCAACCAAAGATTCATCTATGTGCAACAAGTCTGCTATCTCTCGAGAAGTAGGAATACTCTCCAAGCCACTGACGGCAACTGATCCAGGATAGGTATACCCACAAGATAAGCATACTCCTCAAGGGTAGGCAAAAGCTGAAAGTCCGGAAACGTGAAGCAACGGTACAAGGGATCATAAAACTGCACCAATACACTCATCAATCCTTCATCCACCTGAGTAGTCAGAAGCGGAAAAAGCTTCCCAAAACAAGCTTTGAAACCCAAGGGATCTAATACATAGGATGTCAGATTCCTTAACTCTTTCAGATCTAGTTGTCTGAAGCTGTACTTCTTTGTATTCCTTCTTTGTCTTTCCATGTCTGAAAATTTTGCAAATAAACCCCTTAAGTTCCTTGAAAATTTTCTTCATTATAGATGATATGGATGCAAATGGATGCATGAATGCAACAATCACACTCAAGGATCAAGCAAGGCACACCAAACAAAGGTCAAGGGATGGATCATATTATCCTTAATATCAATCATCCATTTTGGTGGATTATGGTTTACACCTTATCAACACCCAAGTTCCATTGATATTAAGGATATATGAACGGATCAACCATGAATCAAGGGTTTGTTGCAAGTCACGAGCATGGGGTTTTGGTTAAGAACCACCCAAAGGGAATGTACTAGGGTTTGAACCTGCCAAACATGTTCTACAAGGGGTTCCCATAGTCATCATCCCATCTTTCAGATATTATCGGAGAAACGACTACTCGTATTCCAAAAATATTCTCAAGAGAGACTCTTATGAGTGTAGTATCGCGTAACAATCGTATCAAATCTTACACTTGAACGACTTTTGCACTACATCCTAAGAATAGGACAAGATGGGCTTGGTAAACTAAGGTCCTTGGCTTCTAAGGTCTATATTGGAAAGAGTAATGTCTAACCACAACTTACTTGTGTGACATTATTGATCCCAACATGACCTCCACCAAGTGAATGGACTTGCAAGTCAACTTGCTAAGGAATAACTCCACACAAGTCAACAAGACTATGCCATTCTCCTATCCTAAGTGCACTCGAGTCCGGGTATAGAACTCATCTCACAAAGATCACCAAGCATACAAGGAATTAATATCAAGCAAATCAATCATTACATACAATACAGTAATCCCAAATTGCACAAAAAATATGTCACGAGACAATACAAAAAGCATGAAAAGTAGGCAAAACCCACTAGGCAAAATTTATTTCCCCAGCAGAGTCGCCACTTTTCTGTAGCGGGGTATTCGTTACCATTAGAGATATTGACTAAATCCAAGGTAAATCATACAAGTCGAGTCGCCACCGCACTTCTATTTATCCAAAGGAATGGTTAGAAAGCGAACAAAAACCTAAAAGTTTTAACAAAAAATTAGTAAAAGAAACAAAGATCTGGGTAAGGGGGTTGGTTATGCAATGGGAAGGTGTTAGGCACCCAAAACATCCTAGGTACTCCTAGGGAGCCCTTTTCATACTTGTGAAGGTTGTTGTTTTGTGAAAATTTGTTTGTGCAAACATGATTGAAGAGATGAGAAGAGAATATACAAGTTTATTTACATTTTGTGTTTGGATGGATGGACACATTGCCTACGTACCATCTTATAAAAAGATTAGGATCAAAACCTCGTAGTTCGGGGTAAAAATCTCAAAAACAAGTTGGTGAGTTGATTGGTCCAAAAGCCCTAAGGTCTTTTGTTATCAAAGGGAGAAAACTCAACCAAACCACAAATCCACCATGTGAGGATAGCTTCAACATGCTAGTGAGGGGTTAACCCTATAATAAGCATGGAAGACTCATTGTCCATCACTAAGGATATAGGTGAGTATTACATCTACCACAAGGATAACTCAAACCTAATAGCTAAAGGTTATGAAAAGTTGATTAAGAAAGTGGCCACTGGAACCACAAAAAGACATTTGAATGAGTTATATTTACCAATTAGAAGTATATACAAAATGGTCAAAGTTGACTTAAAAGTTCAATTCAAAATAAGTGTTATGAAAAGAAAGTTTTAAAATCAAAAGCATAAGGCTTAGGTTTCTAATGTTTGAAAACAATAGTTAAATGTTTGCACAAAAAAAGTTTTGGCTTGGGTTAGAGTGGAGAGAAGAAGAAGAAGGGCTAAGTCCTAAGTAAAACAAAAAGAAGGGATAAGGGAATGAACCACATTAGGAGTTCCTTTCTTGAGATCATATTGATGATCCAAGTAGCTCCCATCCTTTGGAATAAGCAACCATAAAGCAAATATTTCAAGCAATCAATCACAAGGTCATGCTCCTAAGAATCCTTCAATGGCTTTGGCATATCTTTCTTTAGATGAACATGGCAATGGTCCTCCAATTAAGCTCAAATGGAAACTCCTAGCACAAAAGCACACACATCAAAAGTTTCATGGAGTAAAGCAAGAATGGACAAGAGTGAGTTTAGAGATTTGGTCCTTCTAATCCATCTTCATTATTAAGATCC